>NC_081414.1:598551702-598851702 GCF_030272615.1 Cryptomeria japonica
GAAATGGTTATTTTTTCATGTGAGGTGGAGTAATTTCACTCTACCTAAACTCTTAAATAAACAAAAAAAACTAAATCATTTTCAATCCTTTCATTTAAATCTTTCAATCTAAACTCTTAAATTCATTTTCTTATAATTTTAATTATTACTTGATTATTAATAAATTAGACTTATAAATTAAGTGGAAGATACAATTATTTCCTTAAAATATCCAACAAACTAATCTATGAAAATATTAAATAAAAATTCATATTAATATTATTTGATTTAAAATAAATAAAAAAATAGATAAAATAATTAACAAACTAATAAATAGTTATTGCTTACAAATTGTTGAAAAAAAAGATTCTTATTTTTTAATAAATAAGTCTTATTCAATCTTTTAAAAAATTTAATAAAATAAAATATTAGTAAAGTTATAATCAATTAGCTAATTCTATTATGTTAATTTGGCAAAACTTTTAGACTACATTTTCCTATATAAATTTCCACTTACGGTACCACAAGTTCGTAAATTTTGCTGACAAGACAAATGATATAGCCTTGGAAATGGAAACTTGTTGTACAAAGGCAACAAGGGATGAGCGTTAACGAACTACAATTATGAATGGTTGGCATGATCAGACATCATCTATAGATGGATCCATTCAAGGTGCTCGATAGTTGATTCCCTTAGAGCACATATATCCTCGTGACATTGTGCGTTATTAATATCATTTATAATTCTAACTTCAAATCACTAGATCTTCCAATGTACATTGTAGCAAGGATCGATAATTATAGTGGGCCACTATGGAACCAAGATGACCCAAAATTATACCTATAATACTTATATAACTAGGTAATCATAGGCAAATATCACTCACAATGGCATGGGCTATTGCTATACACAAATCCCAAGGTTTAATACTACAAAAAGTAGTAATCGACACTGAAAAATATAGAAAAAATAAGGATTGACATTTACAGCTATATCCAAAATCAAATCATTAAATAGCCTTTGCATTTAACCAACATTCTCCTTTGAGTGATCTTGTAAAATGCAAAACAATCCATACACAATTATAAGAAAAAGAGAGGAAGCTCGATTTGAACAATTGTCCTTCTAAAAAATCAAGGTATGTAATTTTGAATCCAATCTCCCTCTATTCCTCATCTGAATTATATTTACTTCATACAATTTATATTACAAAAATTCAGTTATATTCAATACATGAATTTAAATCTCTCAAATTTTCAATTTGTAGAAATCAACTCTAATAAATGACAACCATTTTTGAAAGATTGACATCAACAACAAAGAAGACATCTCAATAGTCAATAATAAATGTATTTAATGTAATCAATTTCTTTTATCACTAAGAAATACAATTTTTACAACAATTTTGCACCTTCCAATATATTTTCAAAGTATATTTTATTATCAACGTAACCATTGCACCTCCTTTTGGTACAAATACTAGTATAAAATAAAATAAAATAAACTATTTATTTAAAAAATATATTTATTATGATGAATATGAGATCTTATGCGATAAAAATTTGTCAAATAATTTTCCCTAACTTAAAATTTAGATTATGATGAACAATATCTAATTACATGATTATTATTATTAGTTCCCGCCCATGGCAGGAATACTTATGCATCCACCATGGTCTTAAATGGTTAGTGATTGTCCCTGACAACCAATCGAGTTTTTAAAATTTTTCAGTCTAAAATAAATTTTTAAATTTTCAAAAATCAACATGTAAAATTTTTAACAAAAAATATTTACAAAAAGATATATTGATCATTTGATTGGTCTATGCTAATTTCTGCTCTATTATTTAACGGGGACTATTTGCTTTCTAAATATTTTATATATTGTATTCATTTCATGGTTAAAAAATGAATGTAATATTTTTTTTCAAATAATTGGAATGCTATGTAAATATTTTATATATTATTAATTTTATGGTAAAAAATGAATGTAAGTAATAATTTTTTTAATAATTAGAATATTGTGTAAATATTTTAATATTGTATTAATTTCATGGTAAAAAATGAATACAAGTAATAATTATTTCTAGTAATAATTATTTCTAATAATTGTAATGGATTACACTTACTTTTCAAATATTAGCACTTTAATTTTACAAATCAAAATATTTGAAAATGAATTTCTTTTAAAAGTTAATATTAGCACATTTTACCATTTGTTTGACTATTTTGGGTTAATTTTTCTCCATGTTTAGTTTATGATTTGGTTAATTTTTAAATGTATAAATTAGTCTTGCCCCCCTTTTATCATTTTTTTCATTGTCATGATGGTGGATTGTAGTGTATCTAGGATCCTAAACTCTTATGAGAAAAAAACTAATCCAGATGCAGTTTGGTCAATTTATTTTATTTTATATTATTTATAAAAGTGTTTTAATAAATTAAATATTTTTTATGCATGATTTTAGTATATAATTTGATTATTTCAATGTACTTATTAGTACTTGTAATGAATTTTTTTTTGTTATGCTTAAATAGTTATTAAAAAAAATTATTTTGACCAATCATAAAAAAATATTTTTCTTTCTTTTAATTTTTTAAATTTATTTTAAAGTATACATGCATATTTGTTAACTTTATAATTAAAAAAAAATATTTCTCTTGTAAACGATTGGCTAATACTTTTTTCCCTGTTATACATAGATTTCTCAGAAGCAGTATAATATTTGTTTTCTTTACTTTACAATTTTTGAAAAATAATTTTAATTTATTTACATTGTTTACTAAAAAATTACAATTATTTTATTTTGTTTTCTTTAAAAAAAATCATTCACTTAAACTAACTCTTTAGCAAATGAAACATCTATAATAAAAGTCTTAAATAATTTTAAAAATTCAAAACTAACATAAGATAAATATTTAATAAATAAAAAGGTTGTTCATATATAATCTTTTATTTTAATTTATATATTATGCTTTCATCTGTTCCAAAAATTAAAATTGAAGCATTCCTTAAAAAAATATTAAATAGAATTGTAATACTTTTTTTAAAATTTAAAATATAAATTATTTCAAAATAATAACAAAAATACATTATGTAAGATAATATAATAATAAAAAATACTATAATAATTAAAATTACAATATTATTATACCATCTTATATTATATTTCTATTAATATTAAATTATTTTTAATATATCACACATTTTTATTATTATTATTATAATATTTTAAAATTAGTATAAAATTATTATTATTATTATATTACTATTTTAGAAAAAATTAAATATAAAAATATATCTCTTATTCTTTAAAAAAAATTAAAAATTATAGCTTTCCAGAAGACATTTCATTTCAAGAGTTACTTATTCTTTTTCCTTATTAATTTAATTTTTTAATTTTTCCAGTTAATAAATTAAATCATAATTATAATTAAAACTATACTAAAAACAAGGCAAGTACTAGCCACTATGTGGCACTTGTTTTGTTTTTAATAATTTGTAAATGTATTTTAATAAAATAAATATTTTTAATGTATAATTTTATTATTTCAATGTACTTATTTGATTTGAGATATTTATCTAGTATTTAGTTATGTTACATCATTTTTTTTTAGAATGTGTTGAGCATCTTATTAGTCTATCTATTTTGAATTGGATAATGCATGTGATTGTCTCCTAGACTAAATCATGGACATGATTGTGTCATTTTTACTAAAATTTAATTTCATAATTTCAAGACCAACAATATCAAGATTTACTTGTTACTAGTCAATTTGACACCAAAAGTTTGAATTGTGCATATGGGATTTATGTATAGATACATGTATATAAAAATAAAATGGATTTTGGAGGTCACCAAATATTATATAGTAGTTACTATTAGTTGGGTGCATATGTTTTGTAAGTTATCCCACTAGTTAGTTAGAATAAAGTTTATATCTTATTTGTATGAGATACTGGCAACATTGTCTTTCGGAAAAATATGTATTGTAATAACTTTCAAGTGGAAAGTGTGAACATATAAAATTAGAACAAATAAAAATTGAAATTGTATTTAAAAACTTATTATTCTAATTTAACAACATCTACCTTTCCAACTAATTTGATGAATTTATTAGTTGATCCCACTCCCTATATACTCATCTACCTATCTCTCTACCTCTTTCTCTCCCTCTACCTCTTTCTCTACCTTTCTCCATCTCTCTATGTATTTCTCTCCATCTTCCTCTCCCTCTATCTTTATCTCTATTTTTATTTACTCTAAACTAATCATACTAATTACGCTATATAATATCTACAACATATCTCTCGGCAGTCTAATATCTAGTTTTAATAAAAATGAATTCCCAAATGTTCTGTTGAAGCCTGTGCCCTGTCGAAGTGGAAACGTGTGCTCCTTAATGGCTCTAGGATGCACAATATTACCTCCTACATCTTCATCAACCTCACGATTCTCACATATTTTCCCTCAAATTTCTGCTCAATTTAAAATCAATACAAGAGTCAATCTTGTCGGAGTTCAAAGAGATATCAATCTGAAATCAGTCTCAGAAAACATTAGCTGCACTTCTCTCTGTGTTGCGGTAAGTAAAATTGTTCGAGCACTCCTTGTTTATCGTTAATGGGAAAGTTTAATTTTTTGTTCATGTTCATTCATAGCCTATTTTCAGATTTATTATTACAAATCTCTGGTTCTGAAACAAAATGTTATTTTTTGAATATTGAATATATTTAGGGCATCCCTTCTCAACCAGTCAATCCAACCAAGCGAATCAAAATAGTATGATGTTTTGTGAGGTTAGATAGTTCACTTTGAGGTTCTGGTCTAGGATAGCATATGGTAACGCCCTCGTTGTTTGTGAGTGTGTTGAATTGGAAGTTTAAGTTGAGGAATCTTTCATGACTCTTTTTTGGTAGAATTTAAGTAGTAAGTATAAGATTGGATGTCCATGTTGATTGATGAGTAAACACATTTATGTCCTCAACTAATTGCTTCCTTGCAAAAAATGCCTTTCCCCTCAAGCAAGATACATCTAAAAATGTGTGTCCTCATATCCGATTAATCAGAAATGAGGAAGCATCAGAGAACTTAGGAGAGCATTAGTCAACCACTCTTTGCTAACACACTGAGGCTTTTTATCATTTGAGAACTCTCATAAGAAAATAGGATTTTTCATTTTATTTTATTTTATATGTTAATCAGATATTTTATCCTTTATGTTTTGACCTTGTGACCAAGCTTACAAGTAAATTGAGGCTTCCCAATCCACTTGCATTAGGAAAATCTAGATCGTTGAAAAAAAACGGTAGATGCCAAAAAAATCCATTTGTCTTACATGTTTTTCATATAAATTGATAATAAATTTGTGAATTAGATATTTGCATATTTGATTTAGTAATACAATTTTTGGAAATAGATGTCTGTAGCTTTTGACATCGAGGCAATATGTAGTTGAGAAATTACAACTTAAAGTATCTTTCCTTAAAAACAATACATCGTTGTTCCTATAAACTGTATTACTAATGTTTAATTGTATAACCTAGAAACCTAAAACCTTTAATTTTTGAGTGACTGTTGCTTAGTTCCAAATATGTGCAAGTTTAAATATAGTTTGAATTATGATTCCTGAATAGGCATGGTTTTCATTGCAAGTTTGAGTTATATATGGAAATAATTGGTGCAGAGGCTGCCTAGATTTAAGAATTTGGTTGCATATGCTGGGAAACCGCTTAGAGATGGAAGCACAGAGGCAAAGGCTACACAATTGTCTACTGAAAGGCCAGAAGAGTCAGAAGCTGCAAAACAACTGCAAAATGATATGGAGGAAAATAGTGGTGTGAATGCATGGTATGGATGGGGTGCAGGACTTGCACTGTTAGGGCTTATTGAAACATCCTACTTGACTTATATGAAAGTGGCAGGTAATGATATCTATTGTCCTACGGATGGTGGAAGTTGTGGAGATGTCCTAAACAGCAGCTATGCTTCTGTTTTTGGTAAGTTTTTGTTCACAAGAAAAACTTTTAATGGGCTGTTTGTGGTAATATTTAAATTTTCAGAAAACTATATATTTTTAATTGAAAATTTCATGTTTATTTATTGACATGGAAAATTACCAATACTAGATGTGTCTGAAGATCAGTTTAAGTCAAAATATCTACAAAATTTGAAAGAATACTGAATAAATAAAGTTCAATAAATAGTCAAAATTTGAAAACAATTTGTTGTACACAAATACATACACAGAGAATATGTATATATACAGTTACAAGTCAAAATTTGAATTTTTTTCCTTATATATAATGCACACACACATGCATGTGTGCATATATATGCACATAAGCATACACACACACATGTACACAAAAACATGTGCACACACATACCCACACCCATGTGCACAAACATAGACACACAAGACACACACATGTATACATGCTCATATGCAGACACACATGTATATGTGCATAATGTACACATATGCTGTCATCGTTTAATTGCACCAAATCTTTACAGAACTCGCCCCAGCCATTTTTGGTTTAATATGGGTACGGGTACAGCAAAGCTTGAATGCTAGGTAAATATAACATCGACTTGTGACTATTGAGATGCACCAAATTTATTAGAGACTTGCTTGCTGGTGTGGCCCACGTTAACATGAAGCATCATGACAATGCTAGACTTCTGGTCATTAAAAAAATATTAGAAATTATTAACAGCAATATTTGTGTTTCTTTTTCAAATATTCATTATCTCTCCTATACTTTAAAATAATCCCAATGCTTACTGTAGTTAGATAAAACCAGATAGGTTTCTACAAGGTGGATAGTGATTATCTTCCATTGTAACAAAGGTACATCACTATTGCCATGAAAGGTTGTAGGTTCTAACATTTATTCTACTTATGACAATAAGTAACCTTAAAAATGCAAATCTAACTAATGCTGTTAGTATTTTGAAGTATATAAATGAGAGTGCAACCTTCAAGACTTCCAAATCCTGCATAAACTATATGAGTGCAATGCAGTAAATATAAGTTTCAATGCAGATCTACATGCCTGAGTGGCTGAGACCTAGAAGCAGATATTGCAAAAATATTGTGGTGCTTTGGAACTTGGACGGAAGGCTGCTTTTTTCATTAAAAACTTGTGATTTTTTCAAATTCTCATTGACCACTATTTGGACTGAGATTATCTGGTATATTGGCTGATATTTTCCAAATATTATCTGATATTATTTGATATTTTCCCTTTAAGGGCTGTAAACTGCAATTTTTTTTCTCATTTTGACTTCATGCTGCTCAGAGAATGTAAATTCCTCGAGGGGCACTGTCCAAACTTAATTTCACCTTTATAAATTACATTAATTTAATGTATCCTAGGAGAAAAGCAGTTTGACTGCTACTGGAAAAATGAATGTATTCAGTTTGAGAGGATTGGATGGCACATTCTTCAATAAGTTGGGCTGTGTATTTAATTGAATGGGGAAGTTGCATTGCAGTTGTAAGTTATCTTTTTATAAATAACTAAATGATATTATTACACCATTAGCATGCATCACCTAACATAAATAGTCTAACATTAAATTGTCCTGAATTTGGACAGTGAGAATAGTACCGAGAGGTTTAGTCATTAGATGGCTATATCCGAGTTATGCTATATAATTCTTATAACCCTATTGAGCAAGTTGGTTTGTCTCCAGTATTCTTGAAAATTGCAGCAAGCTCTTGCTTCAACTTTATCCATCTACAAAGTGGGGTGCTGCAACTGTTGAACCATTTGGAGTTGAGTTTCTATAGTTAAACAGACCAATTGCTCTAGTATGATTCAATATTCTATCATCTTCATCTATAAGCACCATTTCAAACCCATGGGCAAGGCATTGGAATAACTTCTGGTTGCTACTAGAAACTATAGTGAACACAATCTCAATGTCATTTGCAAAACTTGCACAAGACTTGACCTTCCTTCTTCCTTGTCAAGTTGACCTCCTTGATAGATTGTGTAATGCCCCCTTTTGTGAAGTGAAGCTACTGCTAAAGGGTTTGAAGTCTGCTAAAGCATGGACCATGGAATACAAATGAGGAAGTGTTTTTTATTGAATTTGATTATTGAATACATATGGATTACAAAATGGCATCATCATACGAAGCTGGAGAGTGGAAGTGGATACAAAAGCTAGCTACTAACTAATAATTATTATGAATTTATGATGATTGTATTTGTAAATCATCATTGTAAATTTCATATCTAGGCAACCTAGACACTACAAGTTTTTACATCTTCCTCTTCCCCACTCTAGAGAAAATTTGGGAGGTAGAGGGTATGGTCCTTGCACTTGATTCTGGCTCCCTGCTTGGCATAGTAGATTGTGCTTGTAGCTCCTCCAAGATGGTAGGTGGTGGTGGATCGGCCATGCTGGTAGATGGTAGTGGGTCCTCCTCCACCATATCAATGTCATGCAATCCAATCTACCCTGCTTTTGCTGCAGCCAAATCCTCCATAGCCCGCCTCTCAAAATCAGCTGTCTCATCCTCTAAAAACAAGGAGGCCTCATCATCTTTCACGGTCCAATCACTGTAGGGGTAAATGTCATCCAAATCAATGAGTTCGTTTGGCTGGTCCTGCATGTGAAGTCGAAGGTATATTGCACAAAAACAAGATACTGAGTCATTGTTGAGTCAACTTATTATGCTTCTTCATGTGAATGGCATCAAACAAACTCTAGTTGCGCTCACAGCCAGAAGCACTACAAGGATGAAACAAAATTTGAAGGGCTCGCCTTTTCAAATCAAGGGTATTTCCCCCCCTAATCTTCCCACCAAGATGTAATGTCTTGTTGTGACCTTTTCACACATCATCCCATTGCAAATGGGGACCCCCTCTTTCCTGCTTTTTGCGTCTTGTTAGTTTAGGGTTTTGGCAGTTAGATGGCAATTTTGAGCTTTTAGGTGGCCAAGTCTTGTTTTTGAAATAATCATGCCCAGGGGTTTCCTATGTGCAATTAGGTGAATTTTGAAGTCAATAGGATCAAAAAATGTCAAAGTGGTAAGATGATCCTAAATTTTGTCTAAGTCTCGACGTTGCAACAAGTTTAAAATATGAGCATAAAATGTGTCTAAATGTTGCAAATTGGTGTGATTTTTGTGCTAAAGCATCTAAAGTCCCTATAGGAGTCATTTTTCCACTCGAGGAGGTTAAGTTAAAGTGCACAAAATCCCGATGGACTCTTGTTTTCCCCCACTCAAATCTAGTTAAAATGATGAAAGTCTCAATGCAGAACGATAAAATTTGACAAGTTTTGGTTTTTTGTAGTGTGAAAATTGCCATAGTCCCGATGGGAAACGTTTCTTCCCCATGAAGTTAAGGCATAAAATCAAGTTGTCAGAATAGGAGGCATTTTTCCACCAATTTTTGAAGGCAAAATTGACTCTGTCCCAATGGAGGGTGTTTTTCCATTAAGTTTCACATGTTTTTGGGGAAAATCCTGATGCATTTGGATTCTCCACTACAGTTGTCCTGATGGAGGTCGTTTTTCCACTAGGCCCTTTTGAGCGAAATGTACAAGGAAAGTGAGTTCAGATGACCCACGTTTTTCGACTAGGTGGTAAATGGTGAAGTTAAGTGCAATAATGTTGTCCAGACGAGGTTTGAATCTCCACCAAAGGGGAAATGAGCGAGACGCAGTTAAGTGTGGACAAGATTGTGTTGTCCCGTTTTTCCACTGGGATGAATTGATGAATTTTAATGAACTTTTGGTGTCTAGATGGAGTTCGAATTTCCCTTGGAGATTATTTTGGCGAATTTTGATAAGTTTTGAGTCCAGATGAAGGAAGTTTTTCCACTGGGAGGTGCCTTTGCATGAAATGATGAATATAAATATCCAGATAGGCATTGATTTTTCCCTAGGGCAAATTTTGTGAGCAAAATGAGTGAAATGATGATGATATTTTGTCTAGATGGGGTTCGATTTTCCCCTAGGTGGCTGGAATTGAATTCAATGAAATTTTTTAATGACAAGTGTGCCCAAATGATTTAATTTTTGCCTTGCCACAAACATTAAATGACCAAGTGTAATGAATTTAATGCCAAATATGGATTACTGGTGCAAATCGATTTTCCACCAGGCTGAAAGAAGGCAAATTTTTATCCCACATTGCTTGTGTGGTGAACTGGGAAGGTGAAAACAAGAATAAAATGACCCAGCCAGCATTAAAAATAATATTATAATGCTATTGATTTGACAGTTTATAGGCTGATTGTGGCGCCATTGCTGGTTTGAAGGTTCAAATTTGTCTAGGTGTGTCTGATAGTGCCTTTGGTGGAAGGATCTCCAAGCTTTATTGCAGTTTTGGGAGGTGATTTTGTTCTTGTGGCACCATTACATGAGGGTAGCGATTTTATGAGTGGCTGATTGCACCACATTTATGGCCGATTTTGAAGTGATTTGCATGTGGCGCCATTGTTTGTGAAGGGGCGAATTTGCCTAAGCTTGTTTTGGGCGCCATTATTGAAGGGGTTTGAGACATTGTGTTAGACGCTGTTGCCAAAGCATCATTACTAGCATTGTTCTCATACTGAGATATCATTCTCAGCCACTAGCTTGTGTTAATGTTTTAGCAACATAGAAATCTGAAACAAAATACACAGAATTTATCCTGGGAAAACCCTCCATTTGAGGGTGAAAAACCCAGCCCACTCAAAATGAACTTTATTATATCTCTGGAAATGAATACAACTGTTGATAGTTTCAGATTACTATCAATCTCAATAAGATAAGTTTGATTCTCCACAAATCAATCTTGACAATGAAGTCAAATGATACATCTCTTATACATTCTATAAACCTTCATAAGTCTGAAAATTCAGAACACAGAAAACATATAATATATCTGATCTGACAGACTACATACACAATATTCTCAACTTGCTACAGACAAACGAGAGAAGCCTGCAATATATATCTATCTGCTGTAGAAGAAGGATTGTCAAGATAGGAGTGCGATATAAATAATATATCAAATGGCATACGAAATAGTCTCCACGATGAGAGATGAGAAGTCACCGACAACCGCATAGGCACAGTTACATCACCGACAGTCACATGAGCATAGACGAACAGCCAACATAGCATTAGAAAATGCGATGGAGGAAATATGAAAGAAAACGGTAGTCACCAAGGTGGAACAAGATGAATAATAGTAACGGTAGCCACAAGAATATGCCAGGTCATGTAATCCCAGTCATCACAATTGTATAACCAAGATGAGATACACCAACACGGACATAGAAGCGCAGAATACTTCGAGCACAATTACCCAGCAGCAAACAAGGAAACACGAAGTTCAAATAGAAACGGACACGGTAATAATAGATCTCTATTGCAGCTATTTTCTTCAACAGCTTGTGCCAAGGTGTGGTCATTTTGGGATCTAAGGAAGCAAATCGACTTGTGTGTGGAGGTGCGCCATGGCTGTGACCACTTCCAGCCATTGAAGTGAGGCTTATTCTTGTGCTCTCAGACCTCAAAGGAGACAAATTTGGACCTGAGACGTATTGGAGCAACTAAGGTTATGCATTTTTTAGACCTTTATTGGGCATATTTGGACGCTATCCTCAGAAAATCAGACTTGATACATCTAAAATCGGTCACTTTCTGAGTGTATTCAGACCTGCAAATTCAGTTTTCAGACCTGGACATACATTTTGGACACCAAATACCCTCATTTTCTGAGTTGTTTGGAGTGTCCTCAGACTTACATATTGTGATCAGACTTGAATTAAGTGTGAAAATCAGGTTTATAGAGGGGGTGTGAGCTCTATTTTGATCAAAGTTCATTCTATTTTCAGAATTTATGTTACTTATCATTGAAATTTCTGATTTTGAGCCTTTAAATGAAGCAAGATTTTTAAAATCAGAACTTAGAGAATTCTGAAAATAAGTTATTAGAGATAGTTTTATCATGATATTAACTTCCATCTTCATACAGGTACCATGTCTAAGGCGGTAATATTGGCAAGAAAGAACCAATTGAAGATCGTACAAGAGGGCTTCTATCCGGAGTCATAGATATCATTGCGATGGAAGAAGGTCGCGGATACGAACATGGAATACCTGAACATGAAGCAGATGAGGCGGAGAATATTTGGAATGAAGAATCATCTTCCTTCCATTTTCTCGGCTAATATCATGAAGAGTGGAATTTACCATGCAACCGACTTTCCACCATCCATCCAGTGCAGTGAGCTTGTAATTGAGTGCGTGAAGCATTATAATTTGCTAACCAGAATGATCAAGTCACCTAAGGGCATGGTGCTTGCGTACCTAGCTTAGGAATCCATTGGAAAAGTGTTTGCAATCACTAGATGTACAAATATGTTGGAAGTAACCAAGGAAGAGTCTCAAGCAAAATTTGACAGAAAGGTGGAAGCATGTATGATAGTTATTAACAATGAGTGGGTCATTGAGACAAGGCACCACCACTCTAGGCTACCCAAGAGGCTCTTAAGTTCGGACTTCAAAGAGGAGTATAGCGACTTAGTATTTTTGCTGAACCGAGTTATGAGAGCACCTCAAGGGGCGCTATTTGAGAATTGGATGCACTACTTTATTGAAGAGATATCAAAAGGAACGATGATCAACTGGGTGAAGATAATTAGTGATAACCTTGATATCCAGTTGAGAGATTTGGAAAAGACGAGGACGTTTTCCTATCTTGTATACATACTTGCCCGATATGTTGTGTACAAAGGGTTAATACGTAGAGGCAAAGTCGAGAACAGGCTTGGACTATTTAGAGTTTACGAGTGCTATCCACAACTCCATCTGCACGAGATTGAACATTACAAAAGGGTGAACGATTCTTTCACCATGTACATGTTGGTGTCTGTTTTATCATCTACAAAACATTAGAATAAGATACCCAAAGGTATTCTATCCTCTCCTAAAAAACTACTACTGATTCCAAGGTCTATATGTGCGAACAAGCGACTTTAGTGGGATAGCTACTTGGGTAGTGTATGCTGAAAATCTCAAGGGGGACTTACGTTTATGAATGTCTTTCAAGCTTCTGGACTTAGATAGATTTATCAATTTCAAGCTCTTTCTCTTTTCCCTTTTTGGATTTTTCTGGGATTTAGACTTTCAAAAGGGGAAAAGGGGATAGAGCTTGAAATTGATAAATCTATTTAAGTCCAGAAGCTTGAAAGACATTCTTAAACGTAAGTCCCCCTTGAGATTTTCAGCATACACTGCCCAAGTAGCTATCCCACTAAAGTTGCTTGTTCGCACATATAAACCTTGGAATCAGTAGTGGTTTTTCAGGAGAGGATAGAATACCTTTGGGTATCTTATTCTAATGTTTGGTAGATGATAAAACAGACACCAACATAAAATGAGGCTAGAAGGAGGGCATTATCACAATGAAGGTCTAAGTAGCTGGACTTGACAATTCATATTTACAAGCAGTTACCTAAAGCTTTTTACCTTCCTCCCGTTTGAATAGTTGAGTGTTCACAATCCTGGATAGTAGATATGATGCAGCATGGTATTGCAGCATGAATTCCCATTTGATCTGCCTCTTGAGCAACCTGAACAAGGACTGAATCAGTCATATATTGCAAATTAGTTACGAACACTTGCTTGGAAATCAGAAGTAAGTTATTCTCAATTTAGACAAGTGAGTCACATTATTACTAAGGAGGAAGAAAAGGGTCAGCGAATAGAGGTTGTGATTAAGGAAGATCTAGGGAAACAAAGGATTTTGGCCATTCGCAAGCAAGTTCTTAAAGAGATCCGACAATTTTCTTTCCAGTCCATTGATATGGTGAGAGATGGGTCTGCCAATCATTCCTCCTGAACCAGGAAGAGATCCTGAACCAGTTTTGCAGCCGAACTTGAGTTTTCTCGACGAGCAAGAGGACTTCATTACATAATTATACAACTTAGCTTGGAGCGTAAGAAGAAATTATCTTGATTGGTGTCGAATGCGCTTTATCATTGAAGAGGAGGAAGAGATTGTTGATCGCATTGACGCACAAATTCGAAGGGAGCAACGTTCATTGCCGCTCCAAGAAGTTGATCCAGCTCCCATACCAGCTCCCTCACAGCCGCGACAAAATTAAAACACGCTGGATCGCATAATTTTTCTCCCCAGATAAATTCCGAAGAATCCTGAGATCAGCCCCGAGTTTATCCAAGGAGTTTGTAGAGTTAGAACGACCCACAAGATCCAGACAGAAGAAGGTAGTTTCACCAAGGAAAGGAGAAAGTCAAACAGAAGAAGACAGGCTTGAAGAGGAAGATATTTTCAATTTATTCCAAACTCCCGCCTCTCAAGTTCCAAGCACTCTGATTCAAAGGTCTTCACCTCTAGTATCTTCACCACCAACTATTCAACAAGTTCAACCAAGAGTTTCCCAAACAAACATCCCAATGGCGTGGTGCCTAGCTAATGCATCTCCCATGGTTTTTACAGCCTATAATGGTATGCCAAAGAATCCTGAGCAATTTTGTTCCAAGTTTCATAGTGGTGACCTGAGCCACTCGGCTGATGAGCATATAAAGATTTTTGAAGATCTCCTTCATAATAGAGATATCCAGAATGAGGACGTGGCTTGCAGATTATTCCCTTACACTTTTGATGAAGAAGCCTCTCATTGGTATATCCACTTGCAGTCGACTTTATCCATAATTGGCAAGAGATGAAAGACACTTTCTTAGAGAAGTTCAGATCACCAATTTCTCCATCTGAGTTATATTGACAATTCGTGGAAATAAGAAGGCAAGAGCATGAGCCTATTAGCACTTTCAACAATAGATTTCATAAGGTTACACAAGGCTGAGAGATCCTTACAATTTGAATAATGCTGCAGCATTGCCTGTCTACTATGCTGCATTAGATCGCCTCACTTCCATGTTTGTGAAGTCAAAAGGCACACCCCCAACTAATTTGAAGGAAGCATATGCTTTAGCTACTTCAGTTAGCAGTGATCTGGAAGTAGGTACTGCTATAGGACCCTTGAACTATCTAGGAAGTCCCGCTGCACAAGGTCAGATTTAGAATATCAACAGAGCATTGTCTCAAAATACGCCGATGTTGAACCCAATTCCCATGGCCAGTAATCAGTTGGTTCTCCATCCTGGAACTCCTGTCTCGCAAGTACCTCCACCGCAACCGATATATCTCCAGAACATGACAACTTCAAGTCAAACCTAGGAGGAGAAAGATGAAATGAGGGAATTAATTAGTCAAGTAAAGAAACTGTCAGCAGAAGTGACCTATTTGAAAGGTCAAAACAATCAAATACAAAATATGCAATGAAGCTATCAAGGGAATTACTAGGGGCAAGGTCCTTCCGGATATACACGAGGTGGTCAGAATTTCCAAAGAGATAACCAAAATTTCTGGAATGATAATCAAGTTCCCCAGAAAAGGTCATGGAACACTGGACCTAACAATGGTATTGTGCCGTCTCCCTTGGATAGCCAGCTTGCTGCAGACAATCGTCCTGTGGACAAAGTATTCCTAGCTGAAGAAGCTACATTATCAGGGTGGTGCAGGTTGCACAATACTGATCAACATTCCGAGCTGCAATGCCATGAGTTTCAAGTAGCAGCAGATATTTTCCGGAGTGAGAATAGAAATTTAGAAGCAGAAGATGCTCCAATGACCGGATATGAGATCGTTCCCGTAACAAGGTATGACCAAGCTTTAGTCATAGAGAATGTCAGATCCTCATCCTAGAACGACTCATCATACCAGCCCAGTCAAAGATTTCCACTCGCATTTGCTAATAGCCCCATGGAGCCGCCACAAGGTCAAGTTAAGCCCGAAGTCCAAGTTGCATCAGACCAACCAACCACAATTAATGGCTATAGTTTTCCCCCATTATATGATAGTGTCTTGGTAGAAGGGACTAGAGAAGTGCAAGCATTCCAGCAAACATTTGGAAACAAACCTAGGGTATACCAGAGGAATACTCGGTATAATGAGCCTTTAACCACGTCTATTCCTCCCAATAACTTCCAAACCCCACCAAATCCCAATGCTACCAATGCACCAGTTCCTCCCAGAGATTCTCTTGAATATCGCTAGCAGAATATCCAATCCAACGGAACGAGACCAGTCAATCCTCCTCAAGTAGAGCAAAGGCGACCAACAATCTCCCAACCAGAGCCAACTCAAACTCAAGAAAAAGGCTGTCCCAAAGATGAGTTAAAGAGATTGAGTTCATTTGTGTTAGAGGAATTCAAGAAGATAAAAATCAGTTTGCCTTTGATTGAGCTAATGAAAGTTCTTGAGGTTAGAGAAACAGTTTTAGGTAGTTTAATTGAAGCTGTTGCACCAAGAACTCCCCCGCAAAATACAGTAAACAAAGGAGTACTCAATGCTCCTGTTAATACCAATGTTGTATTGTTCAATGCTCCACAACAGATACATACATCAGTTGAAAACCAGAAAAATATGGCACCAGAAGAGATCCTTATGGACACAGACATATTTCGAGAAGAAATTTTAGCAAATGAATTGCCGCAGACCTCACAAAAGGAAGGTTTTCCTTCTAAGACGCAGGAAGAAAACAAGAGATAAACCCAGTAGTTTTCTACCAAGGTAAAGAAAAACCTGCTCCATTTTTGTTGTCAGTAAGAATATTTGGCAAGATGTTACACAATTGCCTAGTGGATTCCGGTGCCTCCAACAATGTAATGCCACTAGCCGTTCGTCAAAGGTTAGGACTTGTTCCGATAAGGACTAATAAGAAAGTTACACAGCTAGACAAGACAGAGGTACCTATGATGGGAGAGTTGAATAATATCCACATGCAATTAGTAGTATATCCAAGAGTCCAAAGTTGTATCGACATTTCCGTCGTAGATATCCCAGATGGATATGGCATGCTGTTAAGCAGGGATTGGTCTAGAAGACTGAACAAATACATTTAAACCGACTTTTCTCACATGTGGCTGCCGTGGAAGGGAGTTCCAAATCAAAACAAGATTGATAGCACCCCAAGACTTAAGCTGACGATTACAAAATATGGAGAGAACAATGAAATGTTGTTTCTCGAGACAGACCTAGGTTCCTATACACCTAGAGTAAATGAAGTCTTGACATTACAAGCCTCCTCCATCGGAGAAATTGCTGAAGAAGGATCAAAGCCTGTATTACTTGACGATCCAAACAAAGAAGAGAAACTATTTGAGAGTTTCAAAGAGTTTATTTGGACAAGTCTATGCGAGAGAGTAGAAATGAGGAGTAAGATTCATGAATTATTGTTGAGTCCACAACACACCTCATTCAGAGTTCACTTGCAAAATGTGCCACAAAGCAATCAAGGAAGCTCGTCAGATGCTCCAACAGTTTGCAGATCTTGAAAGTGATACAAAAAGTAAACAAGGTCAACAAAAGCATGAGCCTCAAGAAAACACAGTTGAATATACAGAGGAAGATCAACCTGCAAGATCATCGTAAGCGCACCATTGAAATACAAGCTTCATCATCCTCCCAGACGATCAAACAAGAAATTGAAGGTGAAATAAATCAAATGTTAGAAGAATTTGATCGAAGTATCATGGAGGTCCAAGCTTCGTCACCTCAAGAAGAAAAGGAAGAACAAATTTTAGCGTGGTCTCAACCAGAAGGGCAAGCTTGGATCCTAAGGTTTGATGGATCCTATTCAAAGAAAGGAGCAGGAGCCAAATTCAAATTAACTAGTCCCAATGGGGAGACATTTCTTATAGCTCGCAGATTCCAGTTCCCCTGCACAAATAATGTAGCCGAGTATGAATCGCTAGTTCATGGATTGTTGTTCGCCATAAGTAAAGGGGCTAAAATTGTACATGCCTTTGGAGATTCAGAGATAGTAGTAAAGCAAGTAAGAAAGCAGTATGTCTGCCATGATAAGAGATTATCTCATTACCGTAACAGAATTTGGTATCTCCTCGAGAGCTTTAATGCTTTCAATATTCGGTCAGTGGGGCGGTGTTGATGTGTTTTTTATGCACATGTGAACACAGAATAAAATACCTAAAGGTACCTTATCCTCTCTTGAATAAAGTCTCCGAATGCTGAAGATGTCGCGAAAAGGATCAATCGGGATGACTTCAAGGTTCTTTGTATGTAGGATCTCTATGTGTGGATAAGCTCTCTGTGGTATGATGTGATTTGCTGGAATCACAAGGGGACTTACACTCAATGACCCGAACGTCTGATTTGCTAGAATCACAAGTCCTACTAACTAACTGGAAGACAAATAAATGGCAAAAGATACAAGGTTCAGGAAGTCTACTCTACTACCCAGAGTGCGAGAAGATGGATGAATGACTAGGTGGATTCCTACTGGGTTGGGTCTCACCATCAGGCTGAACAATTCAACACCAACTCAGTGCGATCTTCTAAGGGATGCTTCTAATATGTTTAAATCGTACACCATCTGACAATGATCACCATTCAAGAAAATGCTTGAAACAATAGACGTGTAACGACTTATGATTAGGCTCATTTGTTCCAGTTGACCACGCAAGGCGCACTTACCATCAACAAGAGGCTAGTGGTTTGGATTAGACGGATCCCACACAGGTGCATTCAACAATTTCCTTCATTTGATCTAATCATCTACCATCTAGAATTGAAGATTCAACAATAAACCATGCATATTGCAAGAAACGACACACTTCACCATTACTTCAATGAAAATGGAGTTTGTTTACAATCAATGACAACAATTTCTTGCCTTGTCCTCCTATTCTACTCTAATTGCTACTCTATCAACTGACTATTCACCTTCTAACTACTCTCTATCTATCTTCTATTATTCCCCTTTCACAAATGAAGAGTCGGGGCTTATATAGTGCCCACAATACAATTCGATGGCTAAGATCAATTTGAGATCAATGGCCAAGATTCAATTATGAAAACCCTAATTAGGGTTTGTTACAACCATTACATAACATTTAATGCTTGACCAATGATAAAATTACATCTGTAGGACACATGTCTTCTCTGGAAAAATCGACCAATGGATAGCTGGGGTAGGTACATCGAAGTTTGTGCCACCTTCCATGAGTTAGGTACATTGAATCTGGACACGCTGAGGTGGACCGACCCGACTAGAGGAGTGATGACTGGGATGCCACCTCGTCTGACACTTGGTTGATGCCAATTTGATGTTGCTGAGAAGCTAGCTTTAATTAACTCTTCTGAAACTATCTGCTCCTTCAACGAACCCTTGCTCTGACTTATTTTGTCTTTGATGTGCAGGATGATTGATGTACCTCGCCTTGGAATGTTGGATTGGAAGAAGTTATTCCTGATGATGCTTGACCAAAGAAGGCCGTCCTTGTCGATGCTAGACTGGAGGAGGTCGCCCTTATCCTTGCTTGATCTTCTTTGATGATACTGAGCTGGAGGAGATCATCCTTGTCCTGGACCGGATCTTCTTTGATGAGAGCCTTCCGACTTGTAGATCCTCCGGCCTTAGGAGTCGCCATCTTGATACCTACACAACATTTCAAAATTAGTCCTTGAGCATCAAAGGGTAGAGAATAAGACTCAAAAAGAAGTTTTAAGATATTAATTAGGAAACCTCATGATAAATCTAGAGTTATCATTTCCTAATTAACTAATCAACACATAGACTTTTCTAAAAAAGTCTAAAAATCAAGTCTTTACCAAGGATGTTAAGATGATTTCGCCATACCTCCTCTTGAGTATTAAACTCTAAGAAATGATGTAAAAATAGATGAATTTCCCTAGGCAAAGTTTAAATCATAGCCTCCTCTTGGATGAATCACGCCTCCATTAACCTCCAACACTTAGCAAACTTCGCCTCCAATCTTCTGGATTTCGCTCCTCAAATTGCTCCTCAATTAGTAGAATTTCGCCTCCAACATGCTATATTTCGCTCCTCCAATTCGCACTTCAACTTTGCACTTGAAAAAGGATGAATGAATGATTAAAACTTGAACAAAGCATCTCCTATTATATAGAGCGCTCACCCCTTTGCTTCCTCTAGGCCGACTTGGCAAAAAAGGAGGTAAAAAATAAGTAAAATCTCAAAAAGGGGGCCGACTTGGCTAATAAAAACAAAATAAGGCCTTGAGCGCTTTATTAAAAATTAATTTTAAATGCCTCCAAAATAAATTTCGATTTTCTAAGGCTTAAAATCAATTTATTAAATGCCAAAATGCTTTAATTTAATGCTAATTTAATTTTAATTTTCCAAATGCCTCAAAATTAGCAATTCTGGCGATCAAATGCAATTTGGAGAATATTAATTTTCAAAACAAGGCTTGATTAAACTCCATGATGATTTCGCCCTAGACCCTCTCTGAGGGTCAGGAGCGATTTTCTAATTTTAGCCTTGAATACTTTACATCTTGACTTGAATATCTCCTGGAGGGTAAATTGATATCCAGTTAATGCGTCACACTTCAAATTTGACATTTTGCGTGAGGAAAAATAGGTGGAAATGTTAATTTCGCCCTGGACCCTCAGCAAGGGTCAGGAGCGATTTTTTGCAAATTGGGCTTAATTCTCCATCATTTTTCATTAAAACTTTGTTTGCCACTAAGCAATGATCTTGCTTTAACCACTCCATCCAAATTTGCTTCGTTGTTGCAAGGTAAAATGAGGATTTCCAACATTTTCGCTCTGGACCCTCTCTGAGGGTCAGGAGCGATTTTTCATTTTGTGACCAAAATCATCAAGTTACAAAGGCAAAACAATATTCATCATGCTTTTGGGGGTCTCTTCGCCTTATCCTAACCTTGCCTTAGCACAATTTCGAAGGAAATATGTTGGTTTTTGATATTTTCGCCTTGGACCCTCAGCAAGGGTCAGGAGCGACTTTTTCATTTTTTGACTAAAAGATCTTCATTTCCTCATCAAAACACCTCTCCATCAAGCTAGATTGTGTTAATGCCTTCAAAATAAGCAATAAAATCCCTTTTCAAGTTTTTTCGCCTTGGACCCTCAAAGAGGGTCAGGAGCGATTTTTCGATTTTTGGCATATTCCTTCATCTTTTAATCTTTAAATCACCTCTAAGGCATAACATATCACGTTCTCCTCTTGTCCAAGCAAGATTTTGTCTTAATTCCACACAAAAGGGAGAGAACTTTGGAAATTCGCTCTGGGCCTTCAGAGAGGGTCAGGAGCGATTTTTGCTATCTAGACCAAAATGCATCACTTTTCATCTTGAAGTGTGTTTGCTAAGGAAGATGTCATCTCGTTTCATGCTATGAATAGAATTTCACGCCCAAGAAAGGTTAAAAAATGTGCTTGTAAAGAATTTCACTCTGGACCCTCAGCAAGGGTCAGGAGCGATTTTGGTGATTTCAACAAAATCCTTCATTATTTCAAGCTAAAACTCTTTCAGGAGGCAAAAGGAAGTTGCTCTTGTTTCACTCATGTCCAAAACTTGACTTTTTTCCATGCAAGATGAGAGCTATTCAAAATTTTGCCCTGGGCCCTCAGCAAGGGTCAGGAGCGATTTTGCTTTTATTGCCCAAAATTCATCAATTTGCAAGCGTCCAAACGTTTGAATGATGTTCAACCTTCCTTCCAGGAGACCTTGCACATAAAAATTTAGCCAAAATTAGTGACAAATAGGCTCAAATAAAATTTTCGCTCTGGACCCTCAGCAAGGGTTAGGAGCGAATTTCACAATCTAGGCTAAACTGCTCAATCTTCAAGTTTCAAATCACTTCACAAGGCAAGGTAAGATCGTTTTCAAGGCCAGGAAAAAGGTTTCAAGTTCAATCAAGGTGGCAAACGAAGTTTATAATGAATTTCGCTTTGGACCCTCAGCAAGGGTCAGGAGCGAGATTCGCTTTGGACCTTCAGAGAGGGTCAGGAGCGAAATTCGCCTTTTTGAACTCTTCGTCAGGAATATTTTATGGAATATAACATTTAAGTATAAGAAAGAAGAAAGATAGATACTTTAAGTTATATTCCATATATACTTTTAGGATGTTTGAGAGTGGATTCAGACCTCCAGGAGTTATATTGCAAAATCTAGTTTTTGGAGGATTCTTCAGTTTTCCAGACTTACTCAAATTTCAGGATCAGGACATTCCAGACTTAGCCAAATTTCAGGATCAGGACATCACTCCAGCAGGACCTGCTATCCAGGTGATCCCCTTGGCGACACTCAAAATGCAAAGGCTAACTAACAAAACCCTAAAAGACCTAGAAAACAAACCCTAAAAAGCAAAAAAAGCAGGGGTCCCCATTTGCAATGGGGCGATGTGTGAAATGGTCACAACAGGAGGGTAGATAATCAAACTGCCAATGCCTTAGCTCAAGTAGCAAGTTCACTTGAGCCTCTGCCATAGAGAACATGGATCAACTTTCCATAGAACTGTCACTAAACCCCTCAATCCAAGATAATATCACGAATTTCCAAGTATTTGAGGATGATGATCAAATTCATGAGTTTTTGACTAGTTCAGATGTATTGCAACCCAAATGATTGATGATGATGGGATCTTAAATCTGAAAACAAACTTCATCCCCAGAGGAATGATACAGTTAGAGAGAATGTTTGATTAGGACCAAATCAATGAAATAAAGAGTCAAAAGACTGATGGTGACCAATACGAGAAAGTCAATGTGGGAACTGGAAACAATATTAGAAATGTGTACATAGGCAAAGTTTGTACACCAGAAGAAAAGACTAGAATAATTTAGGCTTTAGAGGAGTATGTTGATGTCATAGCATGGAGCTATGAAGACTTGAGAACTTATGATACTTCTATCATCACACACACGATTCCCCTCAAGCAAGACAATAAACCTTTTAGGCAACGACAGAGGCCAGTTAACCCACTATTGGAATCTCTCATATACCAAGAAGTAAAAAAAATATTAGCAGCAGGGATCATATTCCCAGTGCGCCATTCAACGTGGGTCGCCAACTTGGTCCCAGTCAGAAAGAAGAACGGAGAAATCAGATTATGTGTTGATTTCCGAAATTTGAACAAAGCCTCAGAAAAAAGCAATTACCCCCTACCGTCTGTTGGTGTCTGTTTTATCATCTACCAAACATTAGAATAGGATACCCGAAGGTATTCCATCCTCCTGAAAAATCACTACTGATTCCAAGGTCTATATGTGCGAACAAGCGACTTTAGTGAAATAGCTTCCTGGGTAGTGTATGCTGAAAATCTTAAGGGGGACTTACGTTAACAAATGTCTTTGAATTGTTGGACTTAGACGGATTTAGCAATTTTAGGCTTTCTTTTTTAGATTTTCTGGGATTTAGACTTTCAAAAAAAAAGGAGAAAAGAGATAGGGTTTGAGAAAGCTGATCTAATCCTACGAACTCCGGAGACGGTATCAATTGGGTGCTCTCAGGAAACCAAACTTTGCTTCGCCACACTAAGGACAACTACACAAAGCTGGTGCAATCTTCAACGGGTTGTGCTTGTGATCGAGATGTTGGGATGCACAGAGGATAGGCTAAGACTAACTTTGCATAGTGAGATGGAAATCATCCATTCATCAAAAGTATGAGCGGAGATACACCGTCAATTAACACTTATCAAATCCTTCATTCAATTCTAACAACATGAAAGCAAATCTAGATTAATTTTAACTAAAGTGTTTAGGAAATTGAAACCATGCTAATCATTCAAACAATAGAGATTACAAAGCCTTAAGAGAAAGCGCACATGCAATGTATTATTCGAAAATGACCTTCACGCAACAATATGTCAAAAACCTCACACTCTCCAAATGAGAGGAGGTAGCCTTGTATAGTTTTTCAGAAATCAATGAACGACTGAGATCAAACAGTGATCAAGGGCCCAGATTGAAAGCTACAAACCCTAATTAGGGTTTCCCAAAACTTGATTAGTTTGAAAGAATGAGAAAGTGACATGTGGCACAACTGCTATTCTCACTGAGGTGAGCGTCCGGTTTCCCCTTTCGCAGATTCGATGTACTTGGACACGATAAGCGTGACCTCCTCCATAGTGACACTTGGCAAGCTGCTAATTTGGAAGTCGATGATGTCAACATCATCGGTACATGTGTCGAGGATGCTTTCCCACTCAACTACTTGGGCAAGAAAGTTCTCATCGATGAAGAGAAAATTTGCAATCCTTGAAAGATTGCCCTTGTCAATCATCCCCGAGTCTTTGAAGAAGCTCGACTGAATCCTGGCTCTCAGGTTCTTTGCCTGCAAATGCTTCTCCCTTATACTCTCTTTCTTCCAGATCTTTGATGTTACATGAAACACCTTGCTCAAAATTTCCTTGACACTCTCCTCTGTCTCAAAGCACTTAGTCATATTTCTTCAAAACTTCAATCCGGGTGACCAAAGCATAATACCAAGTGTTAAAGTCATATCTATCCCCAACCTGTATGACACCTGCATCCACCAAACTTCTCTTCGACAAGCCTCAGATAACCTTCAGATGTGGAAGTATTTCATCTTGAATTTCCTCCACATCTTCCCAATTTGCAGCTAGGTCCTGGATACGGCTGACCAACGAAGAAGCCGACTCATGTGCTGATACTAAATTTTCCACAAGTATATCAGCACGTGTTGAAGCATCTGAAATCCACTCCTTGGCCTGTGTGAATATGCCCTTCATATCCTCGTAATCCTTCATTGACTCTTGCTGAAGAGACTGTGGAGGGGTGACCGGTATCTCATGGTTGAGTGGCTTGGTAAAATGGAGAACATACTTCCTCCATTGCTGGTTTTCTTCCTCAACCTTCTTTCTCTTCTCTCTCTCCTGAGCTAAACTCGCCTTGAGGGCGTTACAAGAGTCGTCAAAGTACTGGACTTCTTGGTCTTGGGTAGGCTAACCCAACTCTATAGTGGTGATCTTATAATCCTTCGGGGCAATATTGTCCCGAGTTTTTCCTTCCTTTGGCATAACTATCTGAACTTTCCGAATCTTGCACTGTCCCTCTGAATCAAAGAGAACTTTCTGGCTGGCTTGGGTGGCTTGGCTATGACTGGCTCATTCACCTTCTCCAGAAATGCTGTTGTGTTCTCTTCAGAATGGGCCTCCTTAGGGACCTTAGCCCTTATCCTTTCCCTCAGCCAATCAGGAATGGTCGACTGCTCTACGGTATTCTGATCAAACCCATCATCTGCCCCTCCTGGTCTAGTAGCTATATCATCCAAGAAGACTACTGGAGATGCAGGCGTTTCAACTTCTGTAGCTGCATTTAAAATTTGCTTTATGTCCGGACTTTGGACAATTGCTTTCATTATTTCCTCAATTGAAGGAGAAGGCACTCTCACTTCATTATTTACCATATATATGTCCATCTCTAGCTCCTCAACTGCATTCTGATCAGGCACAACAGATGCGGCACTCAGGATGGAATGACCTTTGCTAGACTCCCGTCTCTCCCCTATGACCTTCTTTCCTATGGCCTTTCCAGAGCTTCCAACTAACTCCTTCCTCTTCCGAGACGCAACACTCTCTGGATTTCAAGCATTGCCTGCAGAGATACAAGGGTTGGAGGACAGAGAGTCATCTACTCCCATCAAGTCGTAGGTCAGGGCCACACCTTTAGACTTCAATGGGTTCGTCCTTTCAGAGGTCCACCATTTAGAATATTCGACCACCAACCTCACGAGGTCTGCCAAATCTGATTTTTCTCCCTCTAACCAATCTATCAAGGCTAGTGGTTCATTCTTCATCTTTTCAAAGCCTGGCTGCTGAAGCTCAAGGCTGTCTTCTACTTGGTCAGCAACTCTAAACACCTCCGTTGCTCTTACCATGCTCCAGGGAATCCCCAACCAAAATCTCTTCTTGATCTCGAAACTATCGGCTGCGTTAGCCCAATAATCTTCTAAATCAGTGCTCAAATGTCATCCTTTCGATCCTTTTTATTTTGTGGAACGGATCAAAATTCTTCCTCGCCTTGTATTGATAAAAGGGGTACCAAGCCAGCTCCTTCTCAGCAGTGGCAACGACTTGTGATGACGGACACGTTTCCAGTCCATTCCCATTTATGAGAGAGGAGGTTCTTGTCTTCTTCTGCTTATCTCTTTGAATTGCCATATATCCCTCCAATTGCCTCACAACCTCGAGTAGCACAACTCAGTTGGTAGGGTAAGCTGGAAGCTTATAGGGAGATCCGGTAAACCCTTGAATTCTAATGTAAGTGAACTTCGGGTATTGGATATACCAATATCCGAATCTACTGATGAAGTCCATAGACTCTTGAGAGTCTCTCTGATGTAGTCCGCCTTGCAATGTCCGTGTGATGTGCATGAGAAATGTGTCATTCACCCTCTTGAAATGGAACTTTTCTTCCATGTGAAGCTGGGGATAACAGTCATAAACTGGAAATTGATTTTCTTTGTTTCCCACTTTCCCTCTGTAGGTGAGGCCTCTGTATCTATAGGTTCTAGCCAGGGAATAGAACAGGTACGAGCTCATGAAGAAGGTCCTATTTGCTTCCAGATTCTTCAGCTGGCTATCCAAGTTGTCACTTATCATTCGAGCCCAGTCTATCATCTTCACTCCGTTCATTATTTCATTTATAAAATAATACATCCAGGGTTCGAATGGAGCACCTTGAGGATTCCCCATTATCTTGTTCAGCAGGACGATGATATCTCCAATATCTTCCTTGAAGTATGCTCTCACCAAGCTCTTCCTCTGTAGTTTGGAGGCACCTTTCCTTGGCTTGTCCAGCCAGGAATGATTGACGATGGCGTCATACTCCTCCAAGTGGTCATGATACATGCGATCAGCTTCATCCTTGGTCACGTACACAACATTATGATACTCTGGAATTCTGAAGGCTTCCCTGATGGCCTCATCGCTGATATTTGCCAATACTCTCCCATTTGGCGCGACAATATCCCTACTGGCAGGGTTGTAATGCCTAGCACATTCAGCTACTAACTCGGTGCATTGCATGGTAGGGAGAAAACCAGCAGCATGCACGATGCCACTCTTCATCATCTTTCGTGCTGTCATGGTAGGCACGAGGTTGTCCAAACCAAACATCCGTTTCTTGAACTCCCTCAGATTGATGTGCTCGAGGTTAGTGTCGCTAACATTCTTCCATTTCGAAGTCATCCTTGACTCGGAAGGAGCATCTTTGTCCACTTGAAATTTCATCGTGCTTAAAAACTGCAAGTAAAAATGAAGCTTAAGTTAGAAATTGGTTCGCGAATTGAAGAAAATAGAGGCTGCGAATGGCTAAGTGTTTGGAGACTTTATTTTATTTTCATACTTAGCCACAAAAAATGGATTTTGACATGTAAACTCTTCAATCCTAAGGATAACTATGATTGCAATCCGACACCAAGTGTTATAACTTCAAAACTCTCCTTTTACTTAGCCAATAAAATGATATTCCTTCACTAACAATTCAATAGATCCACTAAAATCACTTTCAATGACTTTGGAAAACTCAGAAAATGCAACAAATCTGCATTTTAAATTCAACTTCTCCTTCGAATGAATTGGAATAAGGCTAGAAGTTTCTCAGAAAACTCAGAAAAATTAACAACTCTGCCTTATACCAGCTGATTCCACCCCAAAATCTGCGAATTCTTTGATAAGAAGCTCGCCCAACTGCAAGCAATATCAAGATTTTCTCCAAATAAACTTCAATCTGCAAATATACTTCTTAATGTTTTCCTTAGCTTGCTAAGGAAATTCAAACTTCTTGGTGTAAGAATGAAGGAACAAAGGATGCATTTGTAATGAAGTTGATTTCATAATTAGAAACACGTAAAAACCATCCAACTCATGTTTCTAAATTCCACTTAAATCTTGGGAAAGTTTCTCATCCAATTTTGAGTTGTGTTGTCGTCTCTTTTAGTTCGAAAATCTTCTACTTGTGCAAGTTTCTAGATTGTATTTAGTCCATAAATTCGAACTAGGCTTATAAATTAGCATCTTCCAAAAAGTTTCTAATTTGGAACTCAGTCTGAAAATCATCTTGATCTGCAAATATCTTCTTTCTAATTTCAATTTCGAGTTTCCATTTTGATTTCCCAGCCCGTTGATCTTTGAAAATCTCTTTTTTCAACTTTCTAAATTGATTAGAAGTTCGAATTTTAGGAAGATTTGATGACATCACTTAGCTTCTTGTTGACTTTGTTTGACTTCCAAGAGTAGGGCGAAGTTTTAAGTGTTCAACTTCATGCTTGGGCGGACTTTTGGAGGCTCTCTTCATGGGCGGCCTTTCTCCTTCTCACCATGCATGGCGGACTTTTATGACTTCACCATCTTCATTATCCAGTTTGGGTGGACTTTGGAGCTCTCTCAAGACATGGCGGAGTTTTAGAAGACCTCCTCAAGGCGGACTTTAGAGCTCTTAAGACATGGCGGAGTTTGAAGGCATCACCTTGAGGGCGGACTTTTGATGCATCTCCTAGGGCGGACTTTCAAGTGACCTCAACACATGGCAGACTTTTGAAGGTGTCTTCCTTGGGCGGACTTTGATGCCCCTTCCTTAAGCATGGCGGAGACTTGGAAGGTTGGCCATCAACATAGGGCTGAGTTTGATGCATTCCCTAGGGCGGACTTTGGATCTCTCTCCTTGATCATGGTTGGGCGGACTTTTGACTTCCTCTACATGGCGGACTTTAGGCACTCTCTATGATAGGGCGGATTTTTGAAACCACTCCCAAGGCGGAATTTGGACACTTCTCAAGGCATGGTGGACTTTTGGAAGGTCTCCTTGAGGCTAGAGTTTGAAGGCATCACCTTGAGGGCGGACTTTTGATGCATCTCCTAGGGCGGACTTTCAAGTGACCTCAACACATTGCTAGCATCTTGGGTGGAGTTTCTGTCCCCTACCATAACACTCAACATCATCCATTAGCCAAACTTTAGAAAATTTTTGGAAAATTTCAAAATTTCACAATTTAGCCAAATTTAACCAGATTAACTTGAAATTTGAAATCCATACTCAGGCAAACCATCTGAAGCATCATGACCCCTAAAATGTAGGAAACTAGCTTTTTAGGTCAAAACTTGGAAATTTTGGATCATCGTCAAAGCAGGTTAATGGTATCAGTGCAAACCCCAGGTCCCCATTCCGAAAAAGCAAAAAAAAGACATCCCTAAAAAATAGGGAAAACTTTCAAAAAATAGCCATACCAGGAATCAGGCTAAAAATGCCAAAAACGAAACTTCCTAAAAAATAGGAAAAAGCAAAAAAGCAAACTTTCTAAAAATAGAAAGTTGTTCAAATTCGTCCAAATCAATTGCGATCTTCGTCCTTTGGCCTTTCTAGGCACTCTGACGGTATCCGGACTCTGTTATCATTTGGCTTGCAAAAACTAGCTTTCAATCTCTTAGACTCAAACCGTTCAAAACTCGATAGAACCGAGCAGAACTGAAGCGGAAGGCCACGAGCACTAACATAACCTTAGAAAGCAGGAAAAGAGAGGGTCCCCATTTGCAATGGGGCGATGTGTGAAAAAGGTCACAACACCATCCCTTGATGAATTTTTACAAATTGTGAATGGGTCACAGATGATGTCCTTTTTGGACAGATACTCAGGCTACAATTACGTACTCGTTGAATATGAAGACAGACTGAAGACTGTATTCACAATAGAATGGGGAACATTTGCCTACAAAAGGATGCCCTTTGGGTTAATCAACATTTCAGAGGGCCATGGATATTGCCTTCAGAGAGCTGATTGGGAGGTGTATAATCATCTACATGGATGATCTTACTGTGTTCTCGAAAGAAAGGGAGAGTCATGTCAAAGACCTGAGAAAGATATTCCAGAGGTGTGGAAGGTATGGGATTTCCTTAAATCCAAAGAAGTGCATATTCGGGGCCATCGAAGGTAAGTTGTTAGGACACCTAATCACAAAGAAAGGTATATTAATTGATCCTGAGCGTATTGAGGCTATTTCAAGAATCAATCTGCCGTCTAGTTAGAAGGAATTGAGATCTTTCTCCGAAAAGATTAATTTTGTTAGAAAGTTTATCACGTTTCGGTAAGATAGTTAAACCCTTAAATGAAATGTTGAAAAAGGGTGCAAAGATGGAATGGACACCACAGTCAAGGAGAGCATTTGAGGAAATCAAGCAAGCTATCGCTGATGGTCCTGTTTTTAGTCAGTCTTGACTACACCAAACCATTTTACTTGTATTCCTTTGCATCTGAGCATTCATGTGCTGCAATACTCACACATCGGACGAAAGAAAAAGAAGAGCATCCTATAGTTTTCATGAGCTCACCCCTCAAGGATGCAGAGCTAAGGTATCCTAGTGTTGAAAAATAGGATTATGCATTAGTGAAGGCCATTAAGAAGTTTAGGCACTATATTTTAAGAAGCAAAATTTTCGCCATCGTTCTTGATGCTGCTGTTAAGACACTCTTGATGCAGAATGAGCTAAGAGAAAGGTGAGGAAAGTGGGTTGCCACTATCCAAGAATATGATATTGAGTTGCAACCATTGAAACTAGTTCGAGGACAAGCCCTAACACAAACTATGGCAGCTGAAGGACCTAGATTAGTGCAACAAGCGTATGTTTTGACCGATGTTTCGCAAGAGGATTGGTACTATGATATAATGTCATATTTGGTAGATCATAGATACCCCGCTTCCATGAACTTAGCACAGAAACGAGCCTTCAAACTCAAGTGTCAACACTACATGCTTCAAGGATCAATACCGTATAGAAAGAACCATGAAGGTATATACCTTCGATGTGTGGGAAAGGATGAAGCCAAAAGAATCATAGAACATTTCCATTCCAAATTTGGGATGGGTCACGGAGGAAGCCAAGCAACTGCTTTCCTGATCCTAAGGGCGAGATATTATTGGCCCGTTTTCTTTAAGGATGCTTATGAACATGTAAAGACATGCCACATTTGTCAGGTTGCCGCAATTAGAGAAAAGAACCTTGCAATGCCATTGCAACCAATCACAGAAGTGAAACCATTTGCTATGTGGGGACTTGATTTTATTGGAGCAATAAACCCACTATCGTCAGCACAACACAAGTACATCTTGACAACAACTGAATATTGCACCAGATGGTCTGAAGCTTAGGCATTAAAGAATTGTACAACAAATGCAGTAATTAAGTTCCTTGAAGAGCACATTATCACGAGATTTGGATGCCCTCATGCTTTAGTATGTGATAATGGTTCTGCTTTCACTTCTCTAAGATTTTCTAACTGGGCATTCGACTATGGCATCACTTTAAAGTTTTCATCAAATTATTAGCCCCAGGGTAATGGATTGGTAGAATCAACCAACAAGAGTTTGCTTAGTGTAATCAAGAAGTTGCTAGAGAAAAATCCGAAAGATTGGCACACTCAATTAAGGTTTGCTCTATGGGTAGACAAAACAAGAGCCAAGAAATCCTTGGGCACTTCCCCGTATCATTTAGTCTATGGACAGGATCCTGTTTTCCCGATCCAACTGAGAATTCTGACTTTGAAATTTATGCAAGAATTTTTGGACCCAGAAGAGAGAGTTCAAATTCACCTCTCTCAACTGCTGTTACTAGAAGAACAAAGAGATCAAGCCCTGGAGAAATTTGCCAAATATCAAGGAAGATCAAACGATGGTTTGATAGACGAGCTACCATAAAGGCATTCAAAATCTTAGATTTGGTCCTTTATTGGGATAAAGCCCATGAGTGAAAAGGAGATCACGATAAGTTTGATTGTTTATGGAAAGGACCATACCAAAGTGCCAAAATACTAGGGGAGAATGCTTTCAAATTGAAAACCTTGATAGGTGATGACATTCCTCTGGCCGTTAACGAGCAATTTCTGAAACATTATTTCATGCCCTGAGTTCCGTGGTGGAACTTGTTTGTACATAGTTAGAGTAGTTTTGCTTTGGTTGTGTGTTTAGTTTGGTTGCTTTGTTTCCTTAGAGTAGTTTCTTTCGTGTTGGTCTTGCTTTTGTAGTTTAGTTTGCTTTCGTTAGCTTAGTTGTTTTTGCTTTCGCTTGCTTCCGCATGCTTTAGTTTAGTAATAAGAGAGGATTCTCATTAGCGAAAGGGTGATGTTGCTTAACACGCACACTCTGGTTTGACCCCGCTAAGTTATGTTTGGGGTATTCCTTTGGTAAATATTTGTGGAGAGCTTGTGAATTTTAGATTAATTGTTTCTAAAGTATCTTAATGTTGGGACTAGCACTTGACTAGAAAGGGAATCATCAATTGTATCTCGACACTAAGTCATTTAGTCATTACATCTTATACACTTAAAGAATTCTCTGAGTCATTTTGGTCTCCCGAAGTGAAGTTATGGCAAGAGAAAACATAAAGAAATCATCAAAAGTCTTGCTTCAGTGCCACTATAATGCTCAAGCCCATTGTGAGCTTTATTGCTTACGAGCCAAAGTGTGGAAATATGTGAAAAGAAAAGAAAGAATGAAAGAAAAGAAAGAAAATCAAAATACTTGGCTTTTGGGTGTGCGAAAATCTCTATAGGTGTACCCTCAAAACAAAACATAAATCGCCGGAAGTAGAGCAATCTCCGTGAGATTATAGAGATAACCTCGCCGGGGCTATGGATGTTCACTGGCAGCGAGGCTCTATCCAAGGATGCTTTTGGAGTTAAGACAAAACACTTAAACTATGTAACTTGCCATGATGGAACCAAAGAGTCATAATTGTCTTATGAGCTAGGAATGAATACATTTGCACACACTTGTAATTGAAGGATGAAAGATCTTGATACAATTTAGGTTTCCTCTTTCTTTTTGAGTGCCCTTCTTGGCCGACGGGTAAGTTAGCTATAATTAATTTCTAGTTTTGAGTTTGAAATGGATTTTATCTTAGGAGTGTTCAGGAACATTCCCCTCGTGGAGTCGCTAGATGTTTTGACCTTGTCACACATCATCCCATTGAGAATGGGGACCCTCTCCTTTCCTGCTTTCTAGGGTTTTTGTTAGTGCCCCGTGGCCTTCTGCTTTAGTTCTGCTCAGTTTTATCAAGTTTTGAACGGTTTTAGTCCTAAGGATTGTAAGTCAGTTTTTGCAAGCCAAGTGATAACAGAGTCTAGGCACTGCTAAAGTGCCTAGAAACGCCAAAGGACGAAGAACGCAATTGATTTGAACAAATTCAGACAACTTTCTATTTTTGGAAAGTTTGCTTTTTTGCTTTTTCCTATTTTTTAGGAAGTTTCATTTTTGGCATTTTTAGTTCGATCCCCGAGATGGCTATTTTTAGAATGTTTTCCCTATTTTTTAGGGATGTCTGCTTTTTCCGAGTGGGGACCTAGGGTTTACACGGGTACCATCGACCTGCATCAATCGCGATAAATTTTTTTCAAGTTTTGACCCAAAAAGCTAAGTTCCTACATTTTAGGGGTCATGACACTTCGGATGGGTTACCTGAATATGGATTTCAAATATCATGTTAATCTGGCTAAAATTGATGAAGTTATCAAATTTTGAAGTTTTTTCAAGTGTTTCCCTAAGTGTGGCTAATTAATGTTTGGTGGTGAATGTATGTCAGGAACTCAAAAGTCCGCCCTTATGGAAGGGAAGCATGGTCGCGGTCTTCACAAAGTCCGCCCAAGATGAACTTTGAAAAATCTGCCCTCCTAAGATCATGGATCAAGTAAAGTCCGCCATATGCATGAACTAAGAAGTCCGCCCAAGCAAATTGGTGTGTGAACATGAAAAAGTCCGCCCAAGGTGATGGAAAGGGAGTCCAAAGAAGTCTGCCTTGTCAAAGTTGAAGGTGTTTGGGGGAAGCAAAAGTCCGCCCTCCTAAGATCATAGCCAACTCAAAGTCTGCCTTGCAATGAAAGGAAAGTGGCATGAACATGAAAAGTTCGCCATGGAGGAGAGAAAACTCCGCCCTACGGAGATGAAGCCTTTCAAAGTCCATCCATGGTTCCTAAAATGCCTGCCCATGATGGAGACTCACAAAGTCCGCCCTCATGTGCTAAAGGTATCAAGTTGAACAAAGTTCGCCTTGAGGGAGATTTGAAGACCAAGGGCGTAAGGTAAAGAAAGTCCACCTAGAGGTATGTGAGTAAAAGGATCATACATCTAAAAGTCCGCCCTATGGATGAAGTAAAAGGTGCATAAGTCTCAAAAAGTGCGCCCTACTTTGCACCTAAGTTGGAGAAAGTCCGCCATATGGGAGAGATGGAAAGTCCGCCCAAGATGATGAATGGAGATGCCTAACTTAACAAAGTCTGCCCTCCAAAGTTCCCAAGATGTTCAAAGTCCGCCATGAATAGTAAAGGTGTGAAGAAGTGAAAAGTCCGCCTAGGTTGCAAGTGAAAGGTACTCAAGATCAGAAAAGTCCGACCCAAGAAGGAGAGGAGCCTAACAAAGTCCGCCCTTGGTCAAAGACTATGGTGCCTAAGATAAACAAAGTTTGCCCTCCCTAGTTCTCAACTTGAGTAAAGTCTGCTTTGGAAGGCAATACAAGAGGGAAACTCCAAAGTCCGCCAAAGGTGAGGTGTAAGAAGTCCACCCTAAGGTAGGAAACAAGCGAAAAATGCAAGGAAGCCAAACAAAGTCAGCCATGGAAGAGAGAAAAGTCCGCCTTGAAGCTGATGAAGGATAAAACTCCAACTCCAAAGGTCCAACCTGCTCACAATTGAAGTCAAAACAAGTCAAAGATTGTTGACTAAGTTTGAAAATTGGAATATTCTGAGTGATGTTAACAAGATCTTGGAAAATGCGAACTGAGAAGTGAAAATAGAAAGTTTCTTGTGGGATGAATCTTGCAGATTGAGTGGATTTCGAAACTAGAAATCAAATTAGAAACTTTCATTCGAAACTAGATATGGATGACAGTGCAACTCAAAATTAAATTACAAACTTTCTCCATGAATATCTAAAACTGAAATTGAATTAGAATCATGAATTGGAAGAGGATCTGCGTGTTTCTAAATATGAAATTCAACTTCAATACAAACAAGACATTCTTTCCTTCATTTTTACACAAGAGTTCAAATTCCAAAGGAGCTGAGAGCATTTTTTGCAGGTTGAGGGAGATTTGAGAAGTTTTTGCAGGTTCTGAGTTTGACTATCATTCCAAACCTTAGCATTCTGAGATTTTGGAGTTAGACCAGCTGATAGAAGGCAGATTCATCGAGTTTCCTGAGTTTTTATCGAGTTCCTTCTATCTTCTTGTCTTTTTTTTCTTCTCTTTCTATCGAAGGTGAAGTTGGTTTTGAAGGCAGATTTATTAGATTTTCAGAGTTTTTTGAGTTTGTTGGAGGTGATTTTGATAGTTTTGTCCAAAATTTTAATAAGAAAGATCATCTTGGACTGAATATTCATACCTTATTTCTTATTTCCCTCCTTTCAAAGCAAGTTTGGATAAGATTTATTTGATTGTGGACCTGGTTTTTGGATTAAAATCAGAATTTAGTGTCGAGTTTTAGTATCATTTTCAAAATTCCTACATGTGAAAACTCCATGAAAGTAAAACTTCTACCACTTAGTCATCCAAAGCCTCAAATTTTAAGTTTAAACTCTGATTTCTAACTTAGGCTTCATATGTTTTCGTAGATTCCATTTGCGATGAAGTTTCAAGTGGATAAAGATTCCCCTCCGGAATCCAAGATGAGGTCTAAGTGGAAGCTAGTCGGAGATATGAATCTGGGATATATCAACCTGAGGGAGTTCAAGAAGCAAATGTATGGCCTAGACAACTTGATGCCTACAAAAACTGCCAGAAAGATGATTTGAGATGGAATTGTACAGGCTGCTGGTTTCCTTCCAGCGATGCAGTGTATTGAGTTGGTAGTAGAATGCTCTAAGCACTACAATTCTATAAGCCAAGAAATCATAGCACCTGACGGTAGAGTCTTGGCAAATGTCAGTGATGTTGTTATCAGGGAAGCTTTCCACATCCCTGAATTTCATAACCCTGTTTACATGACCAAGGAAGAAGCAACACGGCTGTACCAGGATAACATTGAAGAATATGAGGCCAACATCAATCATCAATGGTTGGAAAAGCCAAGGAAAGGCGCTTCCAAGTTACCTAAGGATCTTATAAGAGCATATTTCAAGGAAGATATTGGAGATTTGATAGTCTTGTTAAATAGGGTCATGCGTAGTCCACAAGGTGCGCCATTTGAGCCTTGGATGTACTACTTCATCAATGAGATAAATACTGGAGTGAAGATGATTGATTGGGCAAGGATTATAAGTGATAATCTTGATGACCAACTGAAGAGTTCAGAGAAAAACATGACATTCTATATGAGTTCCTATTTGGTGTACTCTCTTGCTCGAACCTACAGGTACAAAGGACTCACCTGTAGAGGAGAAGTGGGAAATAAAGAAAATCAGTTTGCTGTTTACGATTGCTACCTGCAGTTGCACTTAGAGGAAAAATTTCACTTCAAAAGAGTCAACGATGCATTCTTAATGCACATTAGTAGGACACTCCAAGGTGGTTTGCATCAAAGGCTCTCTCAGGAATCTAAAGATTTTATCAGCAGATTCAGGCATTGGTACATCTAGTATCCTAAGTTTACTTATCTGAGAATTCAAGGATTCTCTGGATCTCCTTACAAGCTACCTATGTATCCCACCAACAGGGCAGTGTTGCTTGAAGTTGTTAGGCAGCTGGAAAATTATATGATTGTTTAGAGAGAGAAGCAAAAGAAGGCAGGAACATCTTCTCTCACTATTCGAAATGGATTGGAGACCTGTACATCGTCACAGGTTGCTGCTAGTGTTGAAAAGGAGCTTGCTTGGTACCCATTCTTCCATTATAAGGCTAGAACTCATTTTGACCCTTTTCACCAGATGAAAAAGGTTGATGGAGAAATATTCGAGCATAGACCAGATCTCGAAGATTATTGGGTTGATGCAACTGACAGTTTTGAAGTTAGAAAGAGATTGTGGTCCAGACATCCCCTGAATTTGATTAGAGCAACAAAAGTATTTCTGAGTAGCAGATCAGCTTGAAGATGATCCCGAGTTCAAGCAGCCCCACTTTGACAAACTGAGAAATGAGCCCCTTGCCTTGGTTAATTGGTCAGATTTTGAAAGGTCGGACTTGAGTGACCTTATGAGACCAATAATTGACTATTCGAAATGGTGGGCAAGTGAGAAGACAAAGGATCTTAAATCCAAAGGTACCAATCTCACATATTATCTCATGGGGACCAATGAATCAATGTCTTCAAACCATGGTGTTTCGTCAAGTGTTGGATCCAAAAAAAGGAAAGAACCCACTGAAAATTCTTTGAGGGGTAAAGGAAAGAAAGTAGTCGGGGATGCAAGCAGAAAATATAAATCTGATGAGGGTCATTCGACCTTAAGTGTTGCATCCGCTGCTCCAGTCAAGGCTACAACTGATGAACGGAGGATGAATATTGATATAGGAGTAAGAGCTCCTTCCCCTTCAGTGGAAGAGGTAATGGAAGAACCAGCCCAAGAGCTGAATTTTGCTAGGAATGTAGAAATTCAAGAACTTGAGTTTCCAAGGGAATTCCTTGATGGTATAGTTACAGGACCAAAGGAAACAGAGGATAAGTTTGATGAAAGTGGCATGGAGCAGTCAACCATTCCAGATTGGCTAAAGGAAAGAATAAAGGATTAGGCTCCTAAAGAGGATCATTCAGAGGAGAACACAACGTTCTTGGCTATGGTGAGTAAACTGATTGAGATAAGACCGCCCAAACCAGCCAAGAGATTCTCTTTTATTCAAAGAGATAGTGCAGGATTCATAACAATGTAGGTAGCTGTACCTAAAGAAGGCAAAAGTCGGGACAATGTTGCTTCGAAAGATTATAAGATCACTACAGTAGAGTTGGGTAAGCCTGCTCAGGCTCAAGCGATCCAGTATTTTGATGATTCTTGCAACGCCCTCAAGGCAAGACTAGCCAAGGAGAAGGAAAAAAGAATGAAGGTTGAGGAAGAGAATCAGCAATGAAAGAAATATGTTCAACATTTGACGAAACCTCTAGATCAAGATGAGGTACCCATTACTCTGCCTCTACCCATACCTCTTCCACAAAAGTCATTAAAGGATTATGAAGACATGAAGGCAACCTTCAAAGAAGTGAAAGAATGGATTGCGGATGCCTCAGAACGTGCTGACATACTCATTGAGAACCTAATAGCAGCACATGAATCCACATCTTCCTTATTGAGCAGAATTCGAGACATAGCTGAAGTTTGGGAAGATATTGAGGATATTTAGAAGAGGATTATTCCATATCTAAAGGAAATCAGAGGACTTTCTTGGCAGGATCTTGTAAAAAGAAAAGTCATCCAACTTGGTGACTTGTATGATTTCAGCACTTGGTACTTTGCCTTGGTTACAAGGGCCGAATCTTTGAGAAAATCCGAGGCTAAGTGTGTAGAAATTGGAAAAACTGTCAGAGATATTCAAGACAACGTTTTCCTTGTGGCCGCTGAGATATTGCAACAGTATGAAGTGCAAGAGAAGCATCTGCGTGCAGAGAATTTGAGGGCCAAAGTTCAAGGAAACTTCTTCAAAGTTACAGGGCTAGTTCTCAAGGAAAATCTCTCTCCAGAGTCTCAAGCTTCATGTGCATAGACGAAGATATCTTGACACAAGCACTCGGCTAGGAAGATACTCTCGTCACCTGTACTGATGATGTGGATATGGTCGATTTCCAAATCATCTATTTGCCAAGTGTGACCATAGAAGAAGTGCGACTTGTAGTGTCCAGATACATTGAATCTGCAAAAGGGGAAACAGGAAACTCACCTCAGTGAGAATAGCAGTTGCCCCACTTGTCTTCTTGTTCATTTTAACTGTTAGAGTTTTGGGAAACCCTAATTAGGGTTTATAACTTTCAATCTAGGCCCTTGATCACTGTTTGATCTCGGCCGTTCATTATTTTATGAAAAACTATATAAGGCTACCTCCTCTCATTTGGAGTGTGAGGTTTTTGATATATAGTTGCGTGAAGGTCATTTTTCAAATAATACATTGCACGTGAGCTTTCTCTTAAGGCTTTGTAATCTCTGTTATTTGAGTGATTAACATGGTTTCAATTTCCTCAATACATTAGTTAGAAGTTAATTTAGATTTGCTTTCAAAGTTGTTAGAATTGAATGAAGGATTTGATAAGTATTAATTAACAGTGTATCTCTGCTCATACTTTTGGTGAATGGATGATTTCCATTTCAATGTGCATAGTTAGTCTGAGCCTATCCCCCATGTATGCCAAAACTTCGATCATAAGCACAACCCATTGAAGATTGCACCCGCTTTGTGTAGTTGTCCTTAGTGTGGCAAAGCAAAGTGCGGTTTCTCAAGAGCACCTAGCTAATACTGTCTCCAGAATTTGTAGGTTTAGATTAGCTTTGTTAACCCTATCCCCTTTTCCCCTTTTGAAAGTCTAAATCTTGGAAAAATCCAAAAAGAGAAAAGAGAAAGAGCTTGAAATTGATAAATCCATCAAGTCCAGAAGCTTGAAAGACGTTCATAAATGTAAGTCCCCCTTGAGATTTTCAGTATACACTACCCAAGTAGCTATCCCACTAAAGTTGCTTGTTCGCACATATAGACCTTGGAATCAGTAGTGGTTTTTCAGGAGAGGATAGAATACCTTTGGGTATCGTATTCTAATGTTTGGTAGATGATAAAATAGACACCAACATTACATCACTAGACTGCTGTGAAGCGGGATACACAAACGGTTGTCTAAGGAGGCAACTACACTTATTGAGAAGTACGGATCATGGTATATCTAGTTTCCTACTTTCACATACCTAAGGATTCAGGGCTTTACATCGGAACCATACAAGCTTCCTAGCTATTCGACGGACAAAATGGTTTTACTTGAGGTAGTCACAACTTTTCGGGTATGATTCTTTCCAGAAGGCTAAGCATAGAACAAGGATGACTTTTCCTATTGCATTAGGAAAGATGATGGAGGTATGCCACAATTCAACTGCAACAGACACAGTTGATGAGGAGTTGGAATTTTATTGTCTTGGAAGCTATAAGAGTAGGGATCGAATCCGTTTTAGATAATTGTAAAGATCAAAGGAGGAAAGTTTATACACAAGATTGACATCGAAGACTATTGGGCCAATCTCATGGATGAACTCGCAGTTAGAAGAAAGATGTGGTCTCGTATGTCAGTGGACTTCATGAGAAAGTGTAACCTCTTCTCCATTCCAGATCAAGTGCATGATGATGGGGATCCCATCCATTCACAATATGTAAACCTGAAAGACAAGCCTATCATGTTGCCTAATTGGATGCAACTTGAGTTGGTAGATTTGAATATTTTAACGAGAGAAGTGAATGATTACTCCAAGGATTGGGTGGACAAGTATGTTAATGAGTTGAGAAAATCAAAGGTCACCTTTACCTATGAGAAGATGAGAAATGAGGGGTCCTCTCTTAATGATGATGAGATAACAGTTAGCAATGTTAGAATGCACAAGGATGAGGAGAGTCGGTCTCCTAAAAGATGGAAAGGTATGACTGGAGAATCACAAGCTAGAGGCAAGGAGATTGTTAGCTAGAATTCAAGGCAAAAGAAACACAAGTCTAACACTCCATAATCTACGATGAACTCTTCATCCGTGAAAGAGAATGATATGAGTCATATGACAGAGAAGGACAATGAGTCTAGAAAGGGTTTTGACATGGAAATGCTACTGGAGTATAACCAAGACTTGCATGCTACACCGCAGTCAGCACCACATGATGATGATGAAGAATTGCCGGGATCTCCCACAGTTCAACTAGAGGTCGACTTGGGCAACAATGTCGTAGATTTGAGTAAGGATGCAGATGTGGATGATGATGTTATTTCAGCCTTGAGAGTACTTGATTAGGACATGAACCTCGAAGATGGGATGGAAATTTCTTCTATTCCCGATTGATTGGTGAAGAGCATGGAGAAGAAGAAAATGATAGAGGCGCGGCTTGCAAAAGATATCGATGATTTCCTAGATAGGGTTGGCAAGGAAAAGGAGCAAAAGAAAGCTAAGATATTCTCTAGGATTACTAGATACGATACAGGAGCACGTATGGCACAAGTAGCTGTCCCAATGGGTGATAAGACCAGAGATGTGGTTACTTCTATGTATTATCAGGTTACCACAATCGACCTTAGACCAACTACAAAGAAGCAAGAGTTCCGGGAACTTGATGATACGGTCAAGGCGATTGAGGCATGATTGGATAGGACCATTGGGAAGAAAGAGATGCTTGAGTGTGAGAACAAGAGACTCAAGGAGTACATTGAAGAGATAAATTCCTAAAGACGTGAGGATCTTGCTTTTGTCTCACCTATTGCTATTGATCGTGGATCCCTTTTCAACCATGAGGCAATGAGGAATACATATCAAGAGGTTGGAAAATGGATTGAAGATGTTTCAAAGCAAGCGGATGATTTCCTAGCTCAATTTGTCCAAGCATTTGACAAGATAGCAATGCTTATATTCAGGATGTAGTATTTGGAGGGAGTTTGGGAAGATTTCCAACCAGTGCAGGAGAAGACTATTCCTCGCCTCAAAGTGTTAAAGAAAATTCCAATATCCACATTGATCCAGGAGAGAGTTGTCCAGGCAGACAATGTTTATGATTTCCATGGTTGGTATTGTTTCTTGGCCATGCGAAAGATTGCATGTGATCTTGCAAAATAAGAGTGCGCAAAGATGGAAGGATCTGTTCAAGAGATACAATCCAAGATCCTTACTTCCATTGAAGATTATTGGGACTAGATGTCCATGCTTCTAGCAATTTGAACTTGGAAGAATTGAAGGAAAATATAAAGTTTATCTACTTCAATTAGTTGGAATCATTGAGGAAGAATCAACTAGATGACTTGGTCTCTCTCGTCAATCACATCAACAACTTGCAAAAGCTTACGCTGGATTGGGAGAGCATTTTTGATGCTTGCTTAGATGCCTTGGATGTGATCGATTTGCAGCAGGAAGGTCTACCCAGTGTTATGATGGAAGAACTCAACTTGGTCTTGGCTAGATTCGTTGAGTACTAAAATCTTCTAGAAGATTCCCTACTTGATGACTAGGATCATCCTAGTGGAGCTCCCTTTTTTGATTCCATTTTTGATGTAAACCCTAATTAGGGCACTGTTGCCATGATCTTGGCCCTCGATTCTAAATGAATTCTGGCCATTCATTTCATTTGAGACTCTATATAAACCCATTTGCCTCTCATTTGTAAGAGAGATTTTTGAGAATTGTCGTCTATATGCTTTAAGTTTGAATACAAATCATTGAAGTTTGGTGGTGAAGAGCACAAGGTTATACTGAGAGGGGGGCGGGTGGGGGGGACGTGAATCAGTATAACAACAATTTTTACCAATTGAAACTTTTATTATCCACTATAATATTATTCACTATTTTTTAAACAACCATATATAATAAGAACATAGTAACACAATGTTTTACGTGGAATCCCAAATGGGAGAAAACCACGGCAAATGATTGCTTTTATATAATTTTTCTTTTACAATGTTTGTATGCACCAACCTACTAGAGGCACCAACCCCTAAGTTTGTTTATGAGCACCAACCCACTGGAAGCACCAACTCCCAAATCTGATTTAGTGAGCACCAACCCACAAGGATGGAGCACCAACTCCACCTAAAAGAGGCACCAACCTCTGCACAAATTCTGATCACAAAATTATTTCACCTATCTGCTGCAAAATCTGCAACACTAGTCTGATCCAATTTTCTTCAAAATATGAATATAAAATTTTGATTATACTCTCCTCAATATCTGCCCATATACCTATAGATACTCTTCTCATAGTCTTCCTTCAAATCTGTAATTACTTCCCATATAAACCCTTCTTATTGCTGAAATACATGTCCAGAATTATGCACACCTCATACACAGCATTACTCCTCTCTTTCTAGATGATTTACAGAGTATTTTCATCACATATATGCTATTCTCCTTTCAACATTCTTCACACACAATTCCCTACAATTCTTTTGATAGATCTTTTTATATCTTTATTACTGCATTTGACAGAATTACTTCCATACGTATTCCTTCTTAAATACCTCTTTCAAATCTGCATGTTTATGTTCATATATATATATATATATGCTAGTGAATCTGATTTGTCTTTCCAAGCAATTTTCTTATATTTGTTTCTTCAGACTTGTCTCACATCCTTCTCTATCACACACAACTCATATATAATGTTCATTATATACCCTTTTTTAATTCTCTTAGAGACATTCCTTTCCAACATGTAGCCACAACCTTTCAAATCATCAGATCTCTTCAAAAAATCACATTCTTTTGAATATAAAATAAACAATATTTTAATCCTTACCAATCGCAGCGCTCAGCAAATATTTCTTTAGCACCAGTTTGGAAACTACAGACCTTTTCATTCTATGTAGATAAGACAAATTTGTCTTATATGGTTTTTTTCTTTATTCACAAATTGTTGCTTATAACTTTGTCTTATATGAAAACCTTTCCAATATTAAATCTTTATCCAAGCGCTGCCTTTAGGAGATCATTGTTGTCCCTTTTTGGTTTTATTCGTTTTGTCTTTATCTGTTTTTGTCATATCTGCCTCTTTTGATGTTGTTAATATTTTAAGCAAATCGCATCTTCACATTATGCACCCCTTTACTAATTTTATTCGCTCCTCACATCTTTGATTGCTGCTTAGGTTTTTATGCTACACGTAACATGTTTTCTGACTTTTTTTAACATATTCTTTTTGACTTTTCTTTATCAATGAATGATGTGGTAATTATTCTTGCTGGCCTGTCCTCGTTTTACTTAGTCTGATTTTTAATTAATATCGCTGTCTTTTACAAACATAAAACATATATTTTTATGAGCATTGTTACCTTTAGCATTATCATTGCTGTCTATTATTTTCTCATCCTTTATTTTAATTATTGCTTAGCAGTCTTATTCAGATCGAATGTAATAATTATGTAATATTTTGCTTGAAATACCATGTAACTTTGTTAATTGCTGTTTGTATAACATGAAGTCTTCTAGTGATTATACGTTGATTGTAATGTTTCTCAGTATTCTTTTTCTGTTTGGCAGCACGTCATTAATTGGCCTTCACATCAATTACTTAGTTGATTATGTCCTTCGAACTGAGAGCAGTGGTACTTTATGTCCTTTGATAACCAGCATTATAATAATGTTTGTTCTTTGACAGATCGACTAGCACAGATTGACTATCACTCGTCTCCATAACACAATCTCCATCTTCATAATGTAATTTCTTCCCATTTGAGAATATAAACCAAATTCTCTCTTCCCTTGGCTGTTGTGTTTCTGTCAACATTTGTGAACAAACTGGGATCTCTTTCAATTTGGATTATTCTACCATTTATAACTTCCAAAGGATCAGTAATATTACCTAATGACTTGAGAAAATATACTTGTGATATTTATTTCAAGTATTCCCATATGAGTTACCAAGAAGTGTTGTCTAATGAGGACTGATTGTAATTTCCCTCAAAATATTTCTTACAACCTTGACGTCAATTCTTTCCTTTGACATCAGTGACAATTAATCTTTTCATATTTGACATAGATCTCATTTGTCATCAAACTATTTCATCTTCTATGAATTCTTTGACATCAATGGCAACATTAAATTGTCTGTATAACTTTGACATCAATGACAACGTTTCCTACATGTGGTTTTGTTTAGATTTTGTATGCATTTGTGGTTCTCATTGCCTCCAAATTTAGATTAGAATTTGCTTTCAAGTATTTTAGATTGGATGAAATAAGTGTTTAATGCATTTGAATGAAATTCGTTTAATCCATACCACTAGCTTCTTGCTGATTGTAAGTTTGCCTTGTGTGGTCAACTGGAATTCAAATTGGATTTAACTTCAATTATTGCACGTCCATTGGTATGCATTGCCTTGATGGTATTAATGTTGATGGTGATAATTTGAACACCTACGAATTTACCTTAGATGATTGCACTAAGCTTGTGTTGAATTGTTCATTGATGGTGAAACCTTGCCTAGTGGAATTTCATTGAATCATTCATAACGCCTTGCATTCTAGGTTAGATAGTCTTAGAATAGAATTTCTAAACCCTCATCCCTTTTGCATTATATTTGAAAATCCTATGTTAGAATAGATTGAGCTCAAATTGTAAAATCATTTGAAACCATTGGCAAACCCATGTCCATTCATGATAACTTTGAATCATTTAGAACAACTACTTAAGTTCCCAAGTGAAAACAACAAATCCCATTAGCCATTGAGTTACCCACATGTCAAGAACTGACCGTAGAAACCTTGGAATCGTCTTAGTTGATTAGATATTTAGCATCTGAGGTGATTTTGTTCAAGAGAGGGTAAAATACTTTGGTATTTTATTCTGTGTTCGATTGTGCCTAAAACACACATCAACATGTCCCCAATTGGGATCTTATCTAGTTTACCCTAGAATTACAACTTGATGATAATGGTTATGTCTAGGAATGCACTGTAAATGATCTGATGTGATCTATTCAGATATAAAATTCAGACTCAGATTTTCTCATTCCAATTTTCTGATCCCCTTTGCTATTTGACGAACGTACTTTATGATTGATTGATTTGAACTTATGAATTGGTCTGCTCTTATGAGCACCAATGCTGATTGAGTTGGTTTCCTTCTGTTATTTCTGCTTCAGTTGATATGCTCTCTACTAAATTAATTTTCCTTCCTTGCCCTCTTTTTAAATGACTGGATCTAACTTTTATGCCCTTGATAATGGAAAAGGTCATGCCTTTTTGTCTTGAAAGGACACACCTATTTGCAATTGCTACCCTTTTTAAGGAGTCATGACCCTCTCCCATAGTTTGAAGACTCGTGGACTCGCCATGGACTCGCGAGTCCAGTGGCTCCATGAGTCGACTCGCCAAGGACTCACGAGGTGAGTCCTATTGAGTCTTTTTGAAAGACTCATGAGTCTTTTTGAAAGACTCATGAGTCTTTCTCATGGACTCGCGCGAGTCAATTACATGGACTCGCGAGTCTTTTGCAGGGACTCGCACGACTCGGTTATGACGCCCAACAACGTTAAAAAGTATTTTTTTTGCATTTTTTCATTCATTTGCCTTTCTTTCTTGGTGAAAACAGGTTTGTAGGGTTTGAAGGAGGAGAGCAAAGAAGATTAAATCAGCTATATTAGGAGAAGTGCAAAGAGGAAGATGTAGTCTTCTCTTTAGTTTGTTTATTGTTGTTTTTCACATTTGGAGTTGGACATATCATTATATATAATTTTGTAAACATTTATAAACTTATGCTGCTATTATACATTTTAGAGTTTGAAACTATAAGTAATGAGTATGATTCTAAGTATGAATGATGAAATTTCAAATATTGAGTGTTTGGAGATCATATGACATGTGTAATGTTTCAATTATGGCTCTTATGTTCTGTAAATGCATTAATTTCTTTATGGTTTTTTTTTAAAACTATGGTATTATTTTTTGCCGAGTCCTTGCTGAGTCTTTCATGAGTCCGAGTCCAAGTCCAATTTTTTGGTTTGCTGAGTTCGAGTTTTAAAACTCTGCCCTCTCCCTTAACCGCTGACTTTAACCTTAGCTATATTTTAATTAAATATATATCATTGTAGAAAATCTTTTGGATTGAGTACTGGGTCAGCCCTTTTTATGAGGCATCCTTGGTCGGCCCTATTCTGAGTCGCCCCTCTCAGCAATGAAATGCTAGTATATTTTGTTTTATATAGTCGGCCTCCTTTGCTGATCTGGAAATTTTTCTGTTGTTTTATCCTAGTTGGCCTCTTAATGTCTTTATTTAATTGCCTAGGTATTATTAATTGAGGAAATTATTCCTAGTCGGCTCTAAGCTTAGTGTTATGCTAGGTATTAATAAAACCCTACTTTAGGTGGGGCATGACACAAGAACCTGCAAATAAGATATTTCAATGTTAATAAACAATATTCTATTAATAATTGTAATTCATAACTTGCAATATATAAGGTATCATTTTTTTCTACTTGGTGTTTGGATCTCTCTTCTCCATAAAGCCAGTTTGGAAGATAATGTCCCCCTAGCTACCTTATAATTTTGCAACTCTATAATGACAAGGTCTCTCAATGCAGCTGTAGGTTTCATCCTCTCAATATATGTGGACAGACCCTCTATAACCTCCCCGTTAGCATCTGTGAAGCTATCAAAGAAGTACAACTTGGGGTTGAGATAGTACCCCGTTGCATGAATGGGTTGGTGGAGTTGTTTGTTCCCCCTCCGATCAATGATCTCCCAAATAGGGGCAAATCTATTTGCATCCCCCATGTAAGGTGTTGGATGGCCTCTTTGGTCCTATTCATTGCCTCATAAATATATCCATAACTTTTTTCTTGCCATCCACCAAGTGCAAGACCCTTACCAATGGGTTGGTGGAGTTGTTTGTCCCCCCTCCAATCAATGATCTCCCAAATAGGGGCAAATCTATTTGCATCCCCCATGTAATGGTGTTGGATGGCCTCTTTGGTCCTATTCATTGCTTCATAAATATATCCGTAACTTTTTTCTTGCCATCCACCAAGTGCAAGACCCTTACCAATGGATTAGTCACCTACAAAGTACAAAGTAGAAACAAATTTAAATTACAACTTACAATGAAACAAAATACTTTGAGTTAAAGAATAAAGGATTCAATTTGAAAATTAAATTAAGTTGAGTTAACTTGCCAATCTCTAATGCTCTAGTTACAAAATCACCATAAAAAAATATTTTTACAATCATTTCTCCACCAGCCTTCTTTGAGTAAGTTGAGTGTACCCGTGGTTGACTCACAAGCATTTGCTTCAAGGGAATCGATAAACTAGTAATACTTTGCAACATTAGAAATTAGTTGCAAACCTTGCCGCTCCCAATCGCACAAGCTCTTTCTTCTTGGTTTGATCCCTCATCAATTGAAGAATCCATGGGTGATTATATATATATATATATATATTGTTATATCTCTTGCTGCTTCTACAATTGGTTTCACCCAATCAACTTTTGACTGTCCTTTGAAAGAAGCTCATGGAAAGGAGCTGCACAGGGGGTCCAAAAAAGTGTTGGATGCCTCTCTTGAAGCAATCTTCCTACTGCCACATATGCCGCTGATTTGTCAGTAATAACTTGGACAACATTTTCTATGCCCTCCTCTAAAACTACCTCCTAGAATGTCAAGCTTAATTTTTTTGCATTCTTTATTATGTTGGAACAAGGTTACTTCGAGTTTCCAGGATGGGGGGATGGGGGAACGTGTTCTCAATTCCCCGATTTTTCAAACCAATTTTGGGGACGACAAAGGGGGGATGGCTATATAAAATATAGGGATTTTAGGGAAATTTGAAATGTTCATATGAAAACATGGATAAAGCATGCATATCTACATTTATAGAACCTTAACATATAACATTTGTGTTCAAGAATGAAAATTCATTATCAATACTTGATATGCATCCAAAATCCAGAATTCATTGTCAATATGCATGTGATATTAAAAAATAATGTACAAGTTATAAACATAACAAAATGCCCAAAGGCTACACTGTTACCATATAGCTTAATTTTGAAACAAAAATACAAAAAAAACAAAGTACATTGCTGCCCCTAATTTGCATCTCCTTGTTGAATAATCTGGAATACTGAGAGGGGGCTTGAATCAGTATTCCCTTCTAAAATTAAAAACTAAACTTCTGAAACTTAGCTTATTATCAATTAACCTTAGCTCAAAAGAAATGCATGCAGCATAATTGAAATGCAAGAGATACATAACCATAAGAGAGACCAGATTTTTATACGTGGAAAACCCAAATGGGAAAAACAACAAAGAGGGTTAACTCTCAAGATAATATAACTAGTTACATGAGATTACAAGGCTCACTGCTCGGATTACAAAGGCTTACTGCTGGAAGGCTCACTATCAAGAGATATAGACAAAAATGAACTGAGAAAATTGCATCTACATATGCATAGGTTCAGTTCCTTATAAGCTCAAATATCTAAACAACTGCTTGCAGCAGATCCAGTCAAGAATCTTTGCAACTCTATTACAATCCGCTTGCTCCAATCCATTGTCACACCAATTCTGCTTTTCTCTTTCAACACACGAACACACTCAACAACCGAACATACTCTCACTCTCACAACCACAACACATAAACACTCTCACATCATGCATAATGCTCTCTCATCATAACATACATATACCAGTAGGTATATGCACTAAGTCTTCCCCAAGAATATTTCTCCATCGATCTTCTACACGTTTTCTTTCAAAAGTTTTCCAATGGTTAGATTACACGTTACATTCACCGTGTCAACGTGTCTAAAGTTGCGGAACTACGACTTCATCCGGCCAACGCATAATAGAATGCTAAATATACTATCCTCTCTTGAGATAAGGAGATCCCTAATGCTGTTTTAAATTGATCAATGGGGGTGACCTCAAAGTTTCGGTTGTCAGGTCTTGACTGTAGGATAGCTCAGCAGTTGATGTGTTTTGTTGGAAACACAAAGGGGACTTACGTTTTGTAACAAGCCGGTCTGCTGCGATTTTCGGATTGCGAAATAAAAGCAAAAGGGAAGGGTTCAGAAAGCCTAAGGACAAGGAAGATAACAGTTAATGCAGCGAGTAGACAGATTTCGATAAACCAGTTCTTGTTTTGCCAGAGACACCCTCACAACCAGACAAGAACGGTGCAAGCTCCAAGGGATGAAGGATTTTCAGACCATAGACATTCGTTTTAGGCACCCAATTTTGGCGCAGCCGAAGACGAACACCTGCAGTTGAACTAAGCACAATTTGGGTTCAGACTAACTATGCACGGTGACCCACAATCAGCAGACCCCCAATGGTATGAACCAGTAATGCATCAAATACCCCTCTACACTTCACCATTAAAATCCCTACACTCTAAAATTAACTAGCTAAAAGAAACCATGCAAATAGACTAAAAGCAAGATGATAAACACCAAATCAATGTCTATATATTGATTTCAGTTGCCTATTACAACAATTTCTGCAGCATCTCTATGCTACTACTAAAATCTAACCTATTCTAACTCTAAAATCTAACTACAAAATTCTAACCCCAAAATTCTAACCCTTTACAAAAGAAAGGCCTCTGCCTTTTATAGAATTTACAATTTTGAATCAAAGGGCAGGATTAACTACATCAAAGGGCTGCAACCTGCCATCCAGAAGCTGGCAACCTTAACCCATGCCCATTAAACTCTCAGTTATCCACCCAACCACTATCTCAACTACTTGCAACTGTCTAGATTCAATTTGAGTCTATCCGGTAGTTGGACATAACTGTCCACAACTGACCTGTTTCCCCTTTGTTTAAAAACATCTTGAGTGGGGCCCATAGGCAGTTTTACAATAAAATAGTTTTAGTTTTCAGAAACTGAACTTCTGGAGTTAAATCCAACTGTGTATTTCTCGAGAATGCATAGACTTGACGCATTCAGAGTGTTCTTCGATCTTTGGTCCCGATGGTGGACTTCAACTTTGTGGTTTGGTGGCACAACACGCTTCCCAATGCTCGGTTCCGATCTCACGCTCCTGCAGCGCGTTCCTGCATCTTCTTCTTCTTTAGGTTCCAACGCTTGGCTCCTTGACGTTTCAGGCCTTCTACTGATTCTTTGGGACGATGCCTTCGACCTGCAAACAATCAATCTCACTTTAATAAATCAATTTGAAAAATTAATTTAATTAATTTAACAAACATTAAATTTTAACGTCTGGCTCGAGAAGCTCTTTGTGAGATGAATCTTTAAATGTTTTTCGCTTGATAGAGGTGAAATGTGAGATTTTATCCTAAATGCTCATTTGCCTCTCTCTTTAGAATTTCGTGCATATTAGGCAATTTGAAATCTCTAAGCATTTTTTGAATTTTGGCCTATGAGGATTTCGACTTATTAGATTTTCGGCCAAAAAGACCTTTTGCAAAGTTATTAAAATGCCTCTCTTCTAACATCTTCATGATTTCGGCCTAAAAGGCCATTTTGCCAAATTTTGAAGTGATTTCGGCCTAAAAGGCCTTTTTGCAAACTTTAAGTGATTTCGGCCTAAAAGGCCTTTTTGCAAACTTTTAAGTGATTTCAGCCTAAAGGCCTTTTTGCAAACTTTAAGTGATTTCGGCCTGAAAGGCCTTTTTGCAACCTTTTAAGTGATTTCGGCCTAAAAGACCTTTTTGCAAACTTTGCCTTTTAGGCCTTTTTGCAAACTTTAAGTGATTTTGGCTTAAAAGGCCTTTTTGCAAACTTTTAAGTTAAAACGCCTTTACTTCTCATTTTTGCGTTTTCGGGTTAGAAGGTCATTTTCGGCCCAAAAGCATATTTTCACGATTTTAATGATTTTCGGGACTTATGACATTTTCGGCCCAAAGGTATCATTTGCGCGACTTTCAATTGTTGTTTCATTTTCGGCTTACAAGCCGAGTTTGCAAGACTGTGAAGCTTTATCATTTTTGGTGATTTAACTATTTTGTGAGATTTTCAGAGGGCATGAAACTTTCGAACTTTATCCTTTTGCTCATTCTGCTAAGCGAAATTGGGTTTCTAAGGCAACTCACGCGAGGTTTACTTCAAAGCATTTAATGCTTCCTTCATTTCTCTCCTACTACGTGGGCAGACCAGACTCAAAACGAGGGTCCCTGTCAATGACGGGGTGTGTGTGCTATACGCACAACACACTGGAGCAAAAACAAAAATAGACAAACATTCAAGGTCGGCTAGACTCGGAATGATTATATCCTTGAACTTCCGCAAGCACGTTTCTGAAGCACAAAAACACGATGCAACTTGACATAAGAAAATTAATGTCATGAACGATGTATTGCCGAAAATCATCATCAAGATCCAAAATGCGGAGGAATGCGGAGCACTACAAACATTGTCGAACATCATCATCATTGAATATGCTTTGAGAGCACAAATTTCAGAGCACCAAATTCAATTGCCACAAGGGAATCCAAAATTTAGTCAACATGAAAACATATCCACATACTGTCAACATACGTTTCCAGAGCAACATCCTTCCGGAAAACCTATGTTACCTCAAGTTTTCGGGACGGGGGGACGGGGAAATGGGTTTCTGGGATGTTTTTGTTGTTGCTCGGAACAGGGGATGACAGGGGACGACTATATATATATATATATATGAATAATGAAATTAATAATAGCAAGTAGCAAGATAATAACATTTATAAATTAGAGTCTTGATTCTAATTCTAATTATTTGCAGATGATGTTTGATTTCAATGTTCTCAAAAAGATTTTCATTCATCAGCAAAATAAGTTAACTGTTCTCACTCAGATTGAATGATTAAGACTAAGCTATGAACACTTACATATAAGAATTGAGTGCACATCTTACAAATGGAACACGGACTTTGATAATATTGATAACAATTATTCATGGCATCCATATATGATAGTTACAATATTAAAATCTCTTCCAGCATACATGGAAATAATTGCAGAAAAATCTGACCTTAATATTGAGCAGATAACTATTAATGTTTGTGTATGCTAGAGGAGATTTTATTTTTCCTACAATGGTTGTGAATCTATATTGTTCGACAATTTTGAGTTCAGCGTTTGATTCTTTGGGTTTCTTCATAGCTGGAAGGGTAACAACTTCCTTGATAACCGTCATCGACCTGTGTGTATGACTTGCAGCTTCGTGGGAGCCTCATGTGTGCTGGCAGCGGTTTCTTTCCTTGTATTTCATCCGTTGAGAGGTTCAGATTGTTTCATCGCCTATGTGGCTCTTTTGATAACTGGTTTATGTAACAACTCACTTTGTAACTGTCAATAGCTTATGGCGCTTCAGCTTTCTGTCTTCCTTCGTCAAGAGATATCTTCGAGCCTTGTTCTTATATATAGCAGTGTTAGCAGGTTGTCAGGGGTGTGCAAGATGTTAATAAGAGAGTCCAAATATATATATTTTCTTATGAGATCATTTGTGTGAGAAGCTTTGGATCTTCATCTGTGTTTCTATATCTTCTCTTCATATATGATTGATGTATGAGTATTTCATATTGCAGAGAGCTTATGTGCTAGCCATATAGTAGAAACCATCAGTTTTCCTAAGATGTTATTGACTTGTTTTGTTGATTGTTAAGTGCAAACAATCATGTTCAAATCCTTGCTTGATTAAGCTTGTGAAGCTTTGTATCATATTTTTGCCTTTAATAAAGGTTGATTTTGGTGTGGCTGGGTTTTCCTAGGATAAAATTTTGTGTATCTTGTTCTTCTGAGATTTTTCTAAGTTTCAAATATCCGTGTCTTACCTTTCTGGTTCTAACATTAACAATAACAACATACCTAGTGCAGCAAATGGATGAAGAAATACTTAGATTTATGCATAGGTACTCAAAATGTGAACAACAACAACAAGAATCTTATATCTGCTCAATTTTTTTTTTTTCTTTCTTAAATTTATTGCTGTATGAGCTGGAAACGGCTAGCTGTATGGCTAGGGCGTCCCCTGCCGTCCCGGGGACGATCAATGGTCTTGGGGAAAATGTTGACCGTCCCCGAGTTTTCCGGATAGTTTTCGGAAATTTTTGAGGATCGGGGACGGCTGGGAAACATTTTTGGCAGTCCCCAAGTCCCCGAAACCAGGACGGTTTCCGAAATAGGTGCCTTGAAGCTGGAAACGCGTTTCCGGGTAACATAGCGGAAAACACATTTGCAACAACTGTAACACAAGCTTCCTGACATAACAACAAGGTTCTTCATCTTCATATATACATACCTATCTTCCACTGTTCTACAACACCTTCATACATACATATCACTGCTCTGCAACACCTTCATACATACATATCACTGCTCTGCAACACCTTCACTCTGTACACTATATTTGGACCAATCCGGATCACTGGGTTTGACATCAATGACAACCAAACATATATTTCTAACACTCCCAACATTGCATCAAAATTAGAGTCCTCCATGTCATTGCCATTGTCATGGTCCACCTCATCCAACAAAATCCCAACCAATCCCCCTGGTGTCTCCTCATCAACTTGGGTGATGCCTTCAAGATCAACATGCCACCATAAAGCTAGAGTCTGCCGATACTCTGGAGTTTGACAATATTGAAGTCGAAGAGCACTATGCACGACTACTAGCTTCTTTGCTAGTCTAGAGGTAAGACTATTCCTCTTGATGGAGTGGATAAAGCCATATGTGGACCAATTCCTCTCTGTAGTAGAGGAATTGGCTACCTGTGCATGGAAGTGAGTAGCAACAATCTTTAACTGTGGTGTATCCCTCCCATGCCGTGTCCAACATCCAATAAGATCAATTTGAGCTAATATAGCTCTATCCAACCTCGCTTGTGGTTTACTCAATGTTGGACCACGAAGATTTGCAAAGTCAAGGAATTGTGTGCAAATAATTGAAGCCGACTCCTCTGAATTCATCTTATTAATGGCGCATGTGAACCCATCTTGGTAATCACATGGAGGCACCCTTCAATCCCGACACCCTTCAATCCCTAGGTGCATACCATTTGGGATTTACAACATAGGCTACTATATGAAGTGGGGCATTCATTGTGTTCCACCTCCATGTCACATTTGGTCTAACATGTTGCTCATATCATAGTTGAAAAACTCGGACTCAACAATGACTCGGCAAGCCCAAATTTTTAAAAAAACTCGGGACTCGCAAAAACTCGGGGAAAAACCTGGCAACCCTATCGAACATTTGAAAATATATTTAAATTTTTTTTTTTTTTTTAAAAACACACATTTACACTAAATTTGTAGAACATATACTGATTTCCATGATATATAAATCAAAGTTTGAGTTAAATACATATAGCATAAACCAAAAAACAAGTGCAATGTGTGAATAAAATTGAGGTCAATACATATCAATGTATCATAGTGACATAGACCACAAAACAACTACAACCTTTGAAATTCTGAATACATATCAAGTTCAAGTTTTGGTATCAATGAAAATGAGAAATCATAAATTGCGTCTACGAGTAAAGCTCAAAATAGATTGTTGCTGCTTGGTGTGTGGTGCTGAAGTAGTGGCAACATCCTCAATAGTTGCCTTGACCATAGTGATAGGTGCCTCTGTTGCATATCAACCTCGTGTTCCTCCTCCTCACGTGCTACCACTTCCGCATCCCATTCCTCTCTTGTCCTCTTTTGCCCTCTCCAACTCACTTAGCTGCTCATTAGTAAGGAACATATCCAATTCATGATCAACATCATCAAGAGCAGCAACCCAATCTGCTGAATATGGATCAATGTCATCCAAGTCAAGTGCTTCATTTGAATCTTGCCCTTGCACCTTCTTCTCATGCAATTGAAGGTTGTACTCCACATAGACAAGATCATTCAAGTGTTGTTGAGTCAACCTATTGCGCTTTTTTGTGTGAATGACCTCGAAAACACTCCAATTGTGCTCACAACTAGAAGCACTACAAGGCTGAGATAATATGCGGATGGCAAGCTTTTGAAGATTAGTTGTTGTGGCACCATAATCTTCCCTCCACGAATCTGCAAGGATAAAAAATGTCATTTATAACTTGTAAAGATTTTAATAATCTTAAAGAGAGAAATAAATGGTAAAATAAAATTCAACATATGTTTTTTTAAACCTGGTTGTAGGGTGTCTCTCTTACATTTGCAATCAGTTGAAGAAAACAATGGCCCCGTGGCCTTCTTATAGCTCTGCAACTCATCAAGTATCAGGTCTCGAAGGTGCTTATCATTTACTAATCTCCAAATGCATCTGTCAAGGCCAACTTTTATCTCCGCATCTACTCTGAAACTTGGGGAGTAGAAAAACTTGGGATTCAAATAGTAGGCAGCAGCATGAATATGTTGGTGGAGTTGATGGTTCCACCTCCGATCAATTATGCGCCATATGGGTTCATATTTGGTCTTGTTCGACCCATACAAGTGTTGAATCGCTTCTTTGGCCTTATCCATGGCCTTATATAGATACCCTGTGGAGTTATAATTGCCATCCACCATTTGTAGCACCCTCACCAATGGTTTCGACACCTAGATAAAAACTTAACAAAATCAGCATATTGTAATATTATAAAATTAAATAATAAATCATCAATTAAAGTTTCAAAACTTACATTGATGATCTCCTCCACCATCTTGGCAAAACTAGTATCACAAATGGCAATCACAACCTTCTCTACTTCAAGCTTTGTAGTATAAGGACTCCCCAACCATGTTTCACTCACAAACATCCACTTCAGGTTGGGCAATGCAGCTAGTATGCTCTGCAAGGTGAGGAAAGTGGTAGCAAGTGACCCGTGATTGCACAAGATCCTTACCATTAGTGTGCTCTCTCATAAGATTCATGACCCATGTGTGATTGTAGATGTATTTGGTGATATTCCTTCCATCTTCAACCACTTTCTTCACCCAACTTATTTTCCCTATGTCCTCAAGGAGCAAGTCAAGACAATTGGTAGAACAAGGGCTCCAAATTAATGTAAGATGCTTAGCCATTAGAAGTTTGGTGGCTGCCACATATGCAGCTGCATTATCAGTCACAACCTGGATGACATTCCGCACTCCCAATTCCATCACCAACTTATCCAACATGTTGCACAAGATCTCTGCATTCTTCACTTCATTGGAGGCATCAATTGATTTTAAAAATACTAATTGTCCCCTTGAAGTAGCTAGAAAGTTGATGTGTTTCCTATTCCTACCATCCGTCCACCCATCAAAAAGAATGGTGCAGCCATTCTTTCCCAAATACTCCTTTGCTCTACCACTAATTGGTGACACTCATCTCATAATGACTTGGGGACTTGAACCCCATACCTACCACAGTCAATGCGGTGACAAATTGCTTCCAATATGGACTAAAAACAACATTGAAAGGAATATTGTTGTAGATCCAAAATCTGGCACATGCCACCTTTGCCTATTCATGAGCCTCTTTATTCCATGCAGTGCCTAGCAATCCAGGTTGTGCACCAAGAGTGTTACATGGAACAAAGTAGTTTTCCATATGGCTGCCCACACTTCCTGATCCTCGTATCCGTGGCCCAAGGGTAGAACTAGATGCCCCCACATCTACATGTGACCCAATAGAATTCAAACCTGCCCTTGGGGCTGCCATTGCCTCTGCTGTTCTTGTATTTGTTGCCTTCTTTTGATCATATGTATCAAGCATTGCTATTGCATCTCTCGTAGCCTCTTCAGGACATAACTTACATTTTTTGATATCTCGACATTCAATCTGTGCAAGGTGATATTTGAGCCTATTAATGCCACCTTTCATAAGCTTAGTGCAATGGTTACAAATAACATCTCCTTGTTTTGGACTTGGTGTCCCATGTTGTCCCATGTTTCCAACAAGGGTCTCTCTTTCTGCCACCACCTCTACTTGTAGAACTAGAAACCATTTTCTTTTATCAAAGTAGGAAGGGAACCTAGCAAAACAGAGAGCCAACATAAAAAAATAGAGAGCATAAAAAATAATGAAAACATTGTAAGAGGCTAGAGCAAAAAGGTCACTTGTTGAAGGAAAGTTGAAGAATGAACAAACTAATAAAAGACAGAATATCAGTAATTTAGATCTGCCTAAAGGCTAAAGCTCTTAGAGTGTTTTGTTCACAACTACTATTCAAAGTTTTAATTAGCTCGAACTTCGAAGTTACCACATTGTGTGATCTTAGATTAGGTAGATTGGCATGAAGGCAATATAGTTCATTAAATTATTTGCAAAATGAACTCTTTGGCAGCTATAATACTGCTCATAAACAGTAGCATTCACACTTTCAAAGACATATAAGTTTATAACATACAAAATTATATATAGAAATGACTATGCATTATGCATAAAAAATTAGAAATGACTTATATTTTGTTTAAAATTTTAATTATAAAAAAATGAGTATCAATGAGGCAAGAAATCTCTGTGCATTCGATGATTTTTACTGTTTTATATTGATTAATGCCACATACATTATTCTAATCATCTAATGAAATAAATTGATGCTATTAAGGATAAGTATATAGTTATCGGGCATTGCTTTTATTTGTCATTCTTGTAGCAGCGGGGCTGGGCGAACAGTTTAATGCATCTGGATGGAATACATAACAAAGAACAGTAATGCCATAGATTTTAGATAAACACAGTCATAATGTATTATGTCACACAATGTATATCAATTGCTAGCCACTTGAAAAGATACCATTCCATTCATAATCGTGATAATGGCAAGTTACATGGCATGGTATATAAAGGTACCGAGGGGGTGCGAAGGACAACCGTCGCACCCGTAACTACCTACCCTCGGTTACATCACTAAACATAGTACTTCCTAATTACTTAACTACTTATTATTCCCGTACATACAATATGCCACCAACAACTTTGATTTTGGCATGATGTGTGATTTTATTTTTGGATGCAAACAATGCCAAACACCCTACCGACTTCCTGGTAATTAACCACGACTTGCATTTCAATATCGTGAGAGTTTAAACTTACCCAAAAATGCTTAAAATCTGGTGATGAGGTTCTGAAAAATCCTCATGAGCCTGCCTGTTGTCGCGTCGCTTCTTTTTTTGCCTTCCTGTCATGGCGTCATGGTGTTTTTCGTGTCTCTGTCGTGTCGCGCTAAACACCCAAAAATGTCTTTGTTGTGGGTTAAAGATTAGGTTTTCGCATGTTTTTTTTTTTTTCATTTTTGACTGATGAGTTTTGTCCCGATTTCATGCGAGTTTTGGTGAGTTAAAGCAAAAAAAATTGTAGCGAGTTTCAAAATAACTTGTCTGCGAGTTATTGGGCGAGTGACTCGCAGTGAAGAAAGATGCGTGAGTACTTGTGAGTCTTTGAAAAAAGCTCCAAGTTTTTTATCTATGGCTCATATAACCCCAAAGGAGGATCCTTAACCAAAATTGTTTGCTTTATCTTACCAAGCATACTGTCAAATGTCTCATATATCTCTTCAAGACTAGGAGAGTTTGTATTAGCATATCTAATGACATTTACAATAGGTGAGATGAAAGAGCAAACATATTTGTAAAATGCTATGTTACTGGATTCTACAGGGGGACCCCTCGACTCTCGGTCCGGTTCCTCCTAGGTCTGGGTGCAGGTCTGATTCCCTATGGGTCCAAACAGGGTTTTGGCTCATAGCCTATGGGATCAGCCTTGTGAACCTAGGAAGAACTTGGGAAGAATTTTGATGCTTTTCAAGGGACCATGAAGAATCTGACTAAATTTTTTTTTTTTTTGACACGTTTAAAGTGTTTGTTTTTTGCCACAAAGGCAAATTTGACCCCCCAACTCTAATTTGACCTCTTAAAACACCAAAAAGGTAAAACCTATTTCGTTTTTGCACAACAAAATGAAAAACAAAACTTCTTTCCTCCATTTTTCAGTGCTCATAAATCTGATTGCTTCAACCTTGTCCTGAAAGCATCTCCAGGTTGTAGTAAAAAAGGCTACTCATGGAAACATTAAGTGCCTTGATAAAAGCAGATTCTTCCCCACAGGCCATAGATAGTATATTGTAGTATGTGGACTGTCAGTATTAGTTAAATCTGTTAAATAGTTAAAGAATGAACCATTGATAAAAATTTGGAAAACAAGCTACTTAAAATACTAGTTCTGGTGGCATCCTTACCATCAATTACACAAACTAACAACTTACCAAAACAAACTTAATTGCTAGTACTGCTGCCAATGCTAGTGCTAGTGCTAGTGCCAGTGCTAGTGCCACTCCTAGTGGCATTGTTTGTGGTTCTAATAATTTACCACATCATATGGATGATGATGATGATGATGTTTCTGCTGACCCATATGATATTTGATTAGTGATGGCTGATTGTTGACACTTGACATTATTATTTTTGAACTAAAACATTAATATGGTGGTGTATTTACTATTTTGCTATGTTTTTTGAACTAAAACTTTAATGTGCATCATGATAGTTGATTTCTGACTAGTAATATGGTGGTGCATTCTGCTATGTTATTTGACTATTAGCATAGTGGTTTATTTGACTATTTGACTACTGCTACATATATGCATTTATTTATGCTTTTTGTATGTTTTTGTACTAATGAACCCAAAACACCCCCAAAAAGTTTTGACCGAACCTCGAACCAGAACTTAAGTCCAAACCAGGACCGGCAACTTAGGAAAAATGCAAACAAAAAGTTCAAAAGAATTAATTGACATGTTAAAAACTTTGAAAGTTGGAGAGCATTGCACAATAAAATTAAAATATTAAAATCAGAAATTTAATATGAAAACCAGCAATCTAATATTTAAATTTTGATAAATCAGCATTTTAATAATAGAATCAGCAATGTCTTACCTCACAGTGGACCACCAATTGTCATCAAGGATCTTTTTTTTTTCTCTATTTTAAATTTTCTGTATTTTTTAGTTAATTTATTTTTCCCAATTAATTGAAAAACTCTTTAGCTTTTGGTTTGCAAGCCAATCCTGAGAAAGGCTTTTGCTACTATCCTCTCATTTTTTGAGTTTCTCGTGCACTGGACTTATCCATATATATATATATATATATATATATAGCTATATTGTATGATATATATGGAGGCAATACCCTAATTTTTAATACAGGTAAGATAGTCAAAGAAAGTTAGATATGCTTTATGTTCTAATCAACAATATTTATAAATTTCTGTTAAATGTTTGCTAGGTCTTCCTTTATCTTTAGCTGGCATGGCTGGCTATGGAATTACGGCATTTCTTGCTCTGCAGCTATCGAAGAGGAAGGCACTGTTTGGAATCGATGAAGATAAAGCCAGATGGATTTTTCTGGGGATGACTAGCTCAATGACAGCTGCAAGTGCTTATTTTATGTACCTTTTGACTGTGAAGTTGGAAGGGGCATCTTGTGCATATTGTGTAACTTCAGCACTGTTGTCTTTGAGTTTGCTGTTGATTTCTCTTAGGGTGCGTTGCTCTTTTTCCTCACTAATAATAGAACATGCTTTTTTCTTGATGCGTAGGTATTGAACACAGTTTTCTGGCTACTAGTGATGAGCTTGTATGCTTTATTAATTAAACAGGATTTCAGCTTTAAAGAAATACAACAAATAGCTGGGGTCCAGATTAGCACAGGTGCTTTGGTAATTGCAGCTTTATCTACAGCATACAGTAGCTCTGTCCCTGCTTTAGCTGGGTGAGTATCAGTGATGGGTTCAGAAGCATTTTTTCACTGTGCTTGCATACCAGTAAAATAAGATGTTCAGTTCCATGACAATTTTATGTGTTAAATTCTAGAGGTTGTTTTCTTGTATACCTTGAGTTTCTTATCTTTGTACTTTCTTCTCTGAGTTCTATTCTAGTGCAAATTGAAAAAATAATAATCAAGAAAGTTGCATTCAAGAAGAAAGTTTTAAAGTCCAGGATCAATCTGATATAAACCCAGATTTTGTAATGGAAGGCACACCAGAAAGTAAAATGAACCTGTGCAATAGATGAAGTAATTGAATTGCAGGCGGAAAATATTCACCCATCTTCAATGGGCATTATAGTTCCTTCATGGAATCATCTTTAATAGATTACTGGTTGTCACAGGAAGCCAAAGGCAATTAAAATGCTTATTGTCACTTCTTTTGTTACAATCCCTTTGCATGAAAAATATGTGTGTGTCTATTAAAGAAATATGGAGTTAAGAAAAATTGACTTGTTAAATGTAATTCATGCATTGATAGTAGGCAATTCACCTTTTCGTCAGACATTTCCTGGACTGATCAAATCTGGCACATTTAGAAATTGCAAAAAACTCATTGTGGATAGGGCATTCTTTGGCAGCTAATAATTCTTTCTATGCATGCTCTCATGTTTCAAGAAACAAAAGTTCCATAGCTGGTTTTCTTGCCAACTTTGGTTCAAATCTTGAATCAGGCTTCTATTGACTAAAGAGAATTTGCAAGTGAATCAACCAAGAGATTGCTGCATTAATGAAGTCGCGAGTTAAAGCGCCATATGTTGACACATTCAATAGTTGAACATTGTTTAAGACATTTAGAGATTTGGCTTGCTTATGTTGTGGAAGATCTTCCTATTTTTACATTGTTTTGGTTCTTTAATTAGCCGATTGTTCCGTGTGAGCGTTGTTGGCCTCTGGGTTCATCTCATTGACGGGTAGGTCCATCGCGTCCGTGCGCCATCCGCGTCTTCCGTTCCTGAGTACGTCTAGGCAACGACACCAAATGTTTACCCTCTCGGGTGAATAACTTAAAGCATACAGCACGTAATGTAGAATAATAACGCCATAGATACCAGACAAGTATAAGAAATGTTATTCCATTCATAATCGTTCTCCCTCACAAGTTACATTCGGAAGTATATAAAGATACCGAGGGGGTGCGAGTGCCAACCGTCGCACCGCAACTGCCACCCCTCGGTTGCCAACTAACCAACACAATTACAACTTAATTAACTAGTTTTATTTCCGTGTACAATATTGCCGCCAACATCATCCCCCCCAAAAGAAAAGAAGTCGTCTCCGGACCACTTAATACAAAATAGAGATGACATTAAACAGAACTGCTGATGCTAGTCGAGCCCAGAACTTATACACCTACTGCGTCCTCGCTTAAAAACCCTTTTCTACTATCATCCTATGCTCAAGTGTGGATTTCACCATTAGTGCTTCCTTTGACATCACAATCCTCTTGTGCCTAAACCAAACTTGTCTGCAAAACACGCATTTCAGTCTCAGCCTCCACCAACTGCTACTCAAATGATACTGTATCCCTAGCCAATTTGTCCTCGATAGCCACCCGCGCTGCCCTCTCGGCATCCAACTCTTGGGTACGCTGAGCTAAGTCTCATGCTACTCCTGCCTCCAACCTGGTGGTCAGCTCCTCCTGAGCCCTCTGTGCATCCACCAAGGCAACCGCACGTCCAGTCGAGACATACTCCAAGTTCCTCAAAGCGTACCATTCCTGCCTGGAGGTGGCCACAACCCGCTGGCACAAAGGCTAGGAGACACCTCAAATCCTCCATCACACTCCCCAAAGGCTAATAACTGAACTGAATAACTCCCTGATGTCATACAACTGCGCGGACCTGCGATGCCTTCCCTCAAACTCTGTTTGTTCCCAACCTCCAAATCCGTCTCCCTCTACGGCTTATGGCTTCCCCGCCAATGCTTAGCTGCAGGCTTATTTCTCACAGTACGGACAACCACAACACTTACCGTGACATCTCTAATGCCCTTCGCCCAACTCCAACAAGTGTGCTGTAGCTCAAAAATAAACTGGGATTTGGGGGCAGTGCCCCCAGCGGGGTTTGGGCAGCGCCCCCGTGGGGTCTGGGGCCCCTCGCGGGGTCGTTTTTTTTTTTTTTTTCCACTGTAATGTCCCCGATGGCACCCCGGCCATACAACCTCCCTGTACGGTCGACAACAACACTGGCACCTCCAATCGTACGGCCACCTTCCCGTGCGATCAACACCCCTCCACCATACGGCTGTGTTTGTTTGTGCGGTGCTGCGTTGCTGTGTGCGCTGGGCTGCGTGTCTTTCTTCGTGCGTGACGGCTGTGGGTTTCCTTCGCCTTCTTTTTTCTTTTTCTCCCTTTGTGTTCCTTCTCTTTTTTTTTTTTTTCTTTCCCCTGTGCATGGGCTGCGTGGTGCTTTTTGTGTTTGCGGGGGTTATGTTTTTTTTTCGTTTTAATTGTTTTGTCTTGCCGGGCTTCGGGCTTTGTAGTTGCAGGTGCCACCGCAAGACGGTGGTTACCACCACCAGTGTCCACCGTACGGTGGTCCCACCGTCGGTGTTACCACCGCACGGCGGTCACCGTCGATGGTCCACCGCATGGTGGGCACGGTGGTCACCGTCGGTGTTACCACCGCACGGCGGTCACCGTCGGTGTTACCACCGCTGGTGATCCACCGCACGGCAGTCACTGTCGGTGGTTCCACCGTGCTCCCTTCTTTTAAAATTTGCAAGACACAATTTTAGGTCCTATCACAGTCAACCATTCCAAATTGGCTAAAGGAAAGAATAAAGGCTTAGGCTCCTAAAGAGGATCATTAAGAGGAGAACACAACAACATTCTTGGCTATGGTGAGTAAACCGATTGAGATAAGACCGCCCAAGCCATCCAAGAGATTCTCTTTAATTCAAATAGATAATGCAGGAGTCAGAACAGTGCAGGTAGCTGTACCTAAAGAAGGTAAAACTCAGGACAATGTTGCTCCAGAAGATTATAAGATCACTACAGTAGAGTTGGGTAAGCCTACCCAGGCTCAAGAGGTCCAGTATTTTGATAATTCTTGCAACACCATCAAGGCAAGACTAGCCAAGGAGAAGGAAAAAAGAATTAAGGTTGAAGAAGAGAATCGACAATGGAGAAAATATGTTCTCCATCTAACCAAGCCACTTGATCATGAGATACCTGTTACTCCGCCCATACCTCTTCCGCAACAGTCGTTAAAGGAATATAAAGACATGAAGGCAACCTTCAAAGATGTGAAGGAATGGACGACGAATGCCTCAGAGCGTGTTGGCATACTCCTCGAGAACTTAATAACAACACATGAGTCCACATCTTCCTTATTGAGCAGAATTCGAGACATGGCTGAAGCTTGGGAAGATAGTGTTGAAATTTAGAAGAAGATTATTCCATATCTGAAGGAAATCAAGGGACTTTCTCGGCAAGATCTTGTAAACAGGAAAGTCGTCCAGCCTGGTGACTTGTATGATTTTAGCACTTGGTACTTTACCTTGGTTACAAGGGCTGAATCTCTGAGAAAATCTGAGGATAAGTGTGTAGAAATTGAAAAAACCGTCAGAGATATTCAAGACAAGGTTTTCCTTGTGGCAGCTGAGATATTACAGTAGGATGAGGTGCGAGAGAAGCATCTACGTGCGGAGAATTTGAGGGCCAAAGTTCAAGGAAACTTCTTTAAAGTTATAGGGCCAGTTCTCGAGGAAAACCTCTCCAGAGTCTCGAGCTTCATGTGCATAGATGAAGATTTCCTGACACAAGCACTCGGCTGGGAAGATTCTCTCGCCACTTGTACCGATGACATGGATATGGTTGACTTCCAAATCAGCAATTTGCCAAGTGTGACCCTAGAGGAGGTGTGGCTTATTGTGCCCAGATACATTGAATCTACCATAAAGGGAAACTGGACACTCACCCCAGTGAGAATAGCAGTTGCGCCACTTGTCTTCTTGTTCACTTTTACTGATAGAGTTTTGGGAAACCCTAATTGAGGTTTATAACTTTCAATCTGGGCTCTTGATCACTGTTTGATCTTAGTCGTTCATTATTTTCTAAGAAACTATATAAAACTACCTCCTCTCATTTGGAGAGGGTGAGGTTTTTGATATATTGTTGCGTGAAGGTCATTTTTCAAATAATACATTGCATGTGGGCTTTCTCTTAAGGCTTTGTAATTTTCTTAGCACATTAGTTAAAAGTTAATTTAGATTTTCTTTCAAAGTTGTTAGAATTGAATGAAGGATTTGATAAGTATTAATTAATGGTGTATCTCTGCTCATACTTTTGGTGAATGGATGATTTCCATTTCATTGTCCAAAGTTAGTTTGAGCCTATCCCCTGTGTATGCCAAAACTTCGATCATAAGCACAAACCCATTGAAGATTACACCCGCTTTGTGTAGTTGTTCTTAGTGTGGCGAAGCAAAGTGTGGTTTCCTGAGAACACCTAGTTAATACCATCTCCAGAATTCGTAGGTTTAGATCAACTTTCTTAACCCTATCTCCTTTTCCCTTTTTTTTTGAAAGTCTAAATCCTCGAAAATCCAAAAAGAGAAAGAGCCTAAAATTGATAAATCCATCTAAGTCCAGAAGCTTGATTGACATTTGTAAACGTAAGTCCCCCTTGAGATTTTTAGCATACACTACCCAAGTAGCTATCCCACTAAAGTCGCTTGTTCGCACATATAGACCTTGGAATTAGTAGTGATTTTTCAGGAGAGGATAGAATACCTTTGGGTATCTTATTCTAATGTTTGGTAGATGATAAAACGTACATCAACAGGTCTCACCAAATTTACCAGGTCATGCTATAGGCTCTATGTATTATTATTTTCTTCGCTGTGTTAGAAATGTAGAGGAATTAGTTAAATGAAAAGATATGTGGGTTTTACTAATGCAGTTATAGCAGCATTCTTTTGGTTTGTTTAAAAGAAAGGTAAAATACATGTACTCTGTAAATATTCAGAGATGTTGAGATTTGTTTTCTAGTAATTTGGTAAAAGAAATCTTACTCACCTCACATGGCGTAATGTTTGGTTGTAGGGTAAAATTTTGTAAATAAAAGAATGTTTACACTAGACATTATGAGATATGACAGTGAGTTCTTTGATGGCTGGAAATAAATAACAACTAGGGCATCATCATTTAATTATAACACGAAACATCTAGAGCACGATTAACATCTCGTAATTATAGCATAGAACAACTAGGGCACATTTAACATGGCGTAATGTAGCATTAAAACAACTAGGGCACAAGTGGGTTGTAACATATGAAACGAATTTTTAATACTGTGCAAATGAAATATAATACGATAAAAGGGGGTGAGAATTTATATTTATATTTATATACATATATTTTATATGCATATCTCTCTATACAAGCACTTATATGCTAAGTCACCGCATTAGCCGAATTTCAGGCATGAAGTTAGAAATTCAGCGGATTTCAAAACATTAATAAAAATTTGTTGAAATTCATCATATATTCAGTACGACAAAGGTCAAATTTGCTCTCCTAAAATTGGATGATGGCAGAAGAAAGCTCTGTTGAAGGAAGAAAAGCTCCGTAGTTGTCGTTGCCTTGCGCTGCCTAAGAGATTAGCGGTAAAAATAATCCGAGTGGTTAAAACTTCACTTTGAACATAGATTACCAGTATATAATTTGGCAGTAAATTGACTTCCGGGAGATCAGCGTCATGGATTAGGCGGTGCCTACGAAACTCTATGCATCCATTTTTCCATTGAATCAATTTTTCAAGGTTTTTCACGAAGAGGGTTATTAATTTTTTAAGTTTTGTTCTTATTTAAAATTTTTGCTTTTTCAAATTAAACTAAAATTATTTATACTAATGTTTTTTTATTGGTTATTTAATTTTGTTTATTATTCAATGTTAGAAGTTAGAACTTAATATTTTAAAATATTTAAAATAAACTTGTTATTATAATATATTTATTATTTAATAAATATTTATATATTAATAATATTTTAAATTAAATTTTTAAATGTTATTTATTATTTTTTCTTTTGTATTTAATTTTTTTAGTATATTTAAATATATTAGTATACCAATATTATTTTATTACTCATTTTCAATTTATTGCTTATATTTAGATTTTTTTTTATATAAGGCGAATTTAATGCCGATTTGGTTTTTTCGAATTTTTTGCCCTTTCCGAACTTCATCCGAATTTTATGATTGCCAAACTCGAATTCGAATTCGAACACGGTGACTTAGCTTATATATATGTATTCATTAATGTTCTGAATACATACATATACGTACTTATATACGAAAGTATACTTATATATTATGTATATATGTTAATATAAACATGTATAAATTATATTATTGCATGAGCGATTAAATGATTAAATTTCATAATTTAAATAATTAATAAATTAACTTGGTATACCAATCCACGACTTAGAGTCGTGAAACCCTAAAAACTCCTATTCAGACCAAATTAGGGTTACCTGACATAATCGATTGACGGAAGACATGGTCAACATGAGATGACCTGACTCAACTTATGGTCAGGGTTTCCAGATGGCACGAGTTCTCTTTCATTACCTCTCGACCTGATGATACTTCCCCTCCCTTCTCAAAGGATGACGAACTCCCGCACACACTTGGCCAGTTCAAATAGTTAGCTTGAAATATTGTCATAACTTTGACATTTCAAAAATATTATCAACAAAAGTAAACATCTTAAATGTCATCATGTTAAATATTTTACATCATTTTAACAATTATAAGTCATCATTTCATCATGTTGAGCACAAATAACATCAACAATTATAAGTCATCATTTCATCATGTTGAGCACAAATAACATCATTCAATTATAACATGAAACATCTAGGGCATCATCATTGAAATATAATGTGAAACAACTAGGGCATCATCATTTAATTATAACATGAAACATCTAGGGCATGGTTAACATCTTGTAACTATAGCATAGAACAACTAGGGCACAGTTAACATGGCGTAATGTAGCATAAAAACATCTAGGGCACAAGTGGGATGTAACATGAGGTCTCCATATTCTTCAATGAAATTTGTCCAGAAAAGGTTCTTAGGCACTTTGGAATAATGAGGTCTCGGTTTAAGCAACTGTTGCTTGTTGATTACTTTGGTACAAGAGAGTTTCTACATCAAAATCTTTAAGTCTTCTTCCTTGGTTTTGTATATGGTAGAATGATAATTTGGAATGCCAAATGCTTCTTTAATGTCCATTTCTCCAAGATAGGCCAACACTTTGCCATCAGGTGCCACAATTTGTCTCTCCTAGATATTGTAATGTTTGGCGCATTCTAATATTAGCTCGTAGCACTGCATAGCTAGAGGAAATCCAACTACTTGAATAATTCCATTTCTCATCATCTTGCGTGCTAATGGTGAAGGAAAGCAATCATCGAGTCCATACATTCTTTTCTTGAAGTCCTCAAAGTCCACATGGCCAAGTTCGTTATCTCCAATCTCTTTCCACTTTTTCACTATCTTGGATTCCTGCTGAGGTCCTTTGTTCGTGAACTTCATTTGTGTTTTTCTGGAAATCCCTCCCTGAGCTGACATCTACTACCTGAAAAACATGAGAAATTCCTAAGTGAAAAAAAATAATGAGGTTTGATCTTTGCTTGAGGAATCTTGAAGAATAATTCTGATTTAATTCATGAAATTCTGGAAATCAAAATAAAAATCAGACTTAGTTAAGTCTGAAAAATGAAAATCAGACTTAGTAATATTTTCAAAATTGTGAAATCAAGTCTGATTATGAAATTAGGAATGAAAATCAGACTTAGTGAAATTCTGGAAATTAAAATTAAGTCTAATCATGAAATTTTCTGCCTTCAAAAAGTTCTTGTGCAAGTCTGGAAAATTAGGAATACAGACTGAAGGAAGCAAATCTTGAAGTGTGAAAGAGACTGAAATTCTGAAAATCTTCCTTCAAATTTCTTATAAACCTGAAAATTTTGAAGAAATTCCTTAATTGCTTCGGGGAATTGCCTTCCACTTCGTCTTCAAATGTCGTAATTAGTCTGAATTTGTAATGTCCCATATTTGTCGGCTGTCAATTCCCAAAGGGAAACATACATTACTACTTATCACACTACGTAAATTGCCATATTAAATTACTAGGTTGCTCATAGTACAGTAGGTATTGTCCTTATTCAGGCCCAACCTTAATCTCCTTCCGATTTCCTAGTCCTGGATGGGAGACTTGCTTATCTAGGGCAGAATGATACCATCTCTAATGCAGCCCAGATTACCGGAACCTCAGTCCATTTACCCTTGGGGCCTACAGCCCAGATTTCAGGATCCTGAGTTCTTTCACCCTTGGGGCTCATCTATCATGAGTCGGTTTTACTCTGCCTCTCCCTAACAGCATCACACTTCTCAGGAGAAAGAAATCAGAACTGGTAAAGGCATAGGTTTGTAACAGGCTAATATCTTCTTGTATTATGTCAGTGTTCTAATACTTAAAGATTTCAGACATATCTGATATTTATCTTATTATTATTATTATCAAACAGTCACGAAACACTAATTCATCAACTTAGATGCTTATTGTAATTATAAAAGGAACATATACATAATAAGTATGACTGTCATACATATTGCAGTCTATATTAATATTATCAATATTACTACAAAATTCTGCATAAGAATATTAAGAGGCTTCATATAGTAAGCACACATATTCAGCACATCCCCATGCATACCACCAAGAACAAGGATGTTACTGTCTGTAACTAAATAACAGTTCTGATCTGATTGACGGTGATTTACTGAAGAGGACTGATTTTGTGTTCTCCGATTGAGTGCTGATTCCTTGATGATTTACACTGCCTTGTCAGTTCTATATTCATTCCTCAGTGATGTGGATATTCTGCATAGGTGTTCTTATATTCTTCCCTTCGTATCTCCTTCCCCTTAATACACATCGAACGTCACTAATATCAAGAGTTATGTCCCTTCAATGGGATGGTTTTCTCTAACAGCCACGTCCTTTACTAAATAACATTAATTTATTTACGTAGCATTCCTTTCCTTTAATCGCACCTTCCTAGTAAATGAATTGCTAATCGGTTGCTACAAACTAATTGCACCATTTGGTTTGTTCTCATTCCTTTCCGTTGTGGCAACCTTGTATTGCTGACTTGTATCATCGTTGTCGCTTGGCTTTGATATGTCTTAGTTTATTAAACAATCGCTGCCTGGCCCTCACAATTTAATCTATATTTTAATCACTGCAGTTCTCATAAGTCAACCATGAAGTTGGCTTATAGTCTAATAATATATGCCAATATGGAGTACGTGAATGTTAAATCATTGATTGAATTCTTGACTACATCTCCGACAGAATATAACCCTGCCTTTTCTCTCACTGTCTTCATTACTATGTATTCAGCCAGCATTGAGATTTAAATTTCTTCCTATTCATTTGTTTGGATTTGGGACATGACAGTCCTTCATTCCCCAAAATCGCTTGTCCTCAAGCAATGATTGAATGATCATAGAGAAATATCTGTAATTCACCTTCAGGTGCGCTACATTTGAAATTATCATATATGTTTTCTCTTGTATTGTGAATGTGAATTATGATTGGTGAAGTTCAACTTAAGAGTAGTTTTCTCTCATCTTTCCTTTTTCCATCACTTGAAAATGTAAATGTTTGCACAATATCATACATATTTCTTACGTTAAGGCAAAATCTTATGTATGAGAATTAGAAGCATGACATACATTTATGTCCTTACAAAATAGATCCATCAATGAGTTTCTCTTTATTCTTACAAGAATAGCTATCTAGGGTGAAATGATCTTATGATGTTAGGAATATGTTTAGCAAATCCAAATTGTTGGTGTGATAGTTGTACCCTAATACACTTATTTGAGAGAAAATGTGATATTCTAAGGTTAACTATTTAATGTTCATAAAGAACATGACATAGTGATAGATCTCTGTGTACAACCCGATCTTGTACTTGTTAGGTTTCAACACTTGTTTCAACCTCGACCATGATTTTAGTGACGTTTCACTTTGTGTGCTAGTGGTAAGCAGATCAGGAATTAGTACTTTTTAGAAAATGGAAGAGCTTCCAATACAAGAAGTATCATGTATGGATTATGATTGGAGCAGTGGAAGCATATAACATCCCAAATGTTTACTAAATCAGTAGGCACTGTTCATGTTTCTTCTTCATAAGTTGTGGGAGGATTATGTATAAGTCAATGCCTAAGAGATCCTATGACAATTGGTGGCATTTTCTGTTGGATTTGATGTAAATAAAGATGCTTGTTGAATTTCATGTTGATGACTGAATTACCATCTTATTTAGAGACTCAGATGTCGTGCCATGAAGAGGGGAGATTAAAAGGTGGTAGAATGAGATTAAATGTATCACAAATATTTTGGATGGCTATTAAGTTCTCATACTATCACTGCATGGATTGAGCAATTTTACCCTTTACTCACTCTTCCTTTCTATAGGTTTCAATAGCCCCTAAGTTTTCTTTCCCATGTATTATGAGTATGAGACTTAAGTGTTGCAAAAAATGGATCTAGGGTGATTTGAAACATGCACCTTATTTAGAGTATAGTCTTTAAATATTTATAAGCACCCCTAAGGCATGCTAAGCATATTCAAGGAAGGCACACACATACACGTGAAGTAATCAGGTTGGAACATGTAAGATATGAAGCATACACATCACATAGAGGCCTAAAACATACATATGAAACACATATGGAGAAAACACTTTAGGCATAAATCAAGTATGAAGCATACGCATGAATACATAAGACATGAGTCACACACGTGAATACGCTTAAGGTGTATAGCGCAAAGCACATAAGGCAAGGAACATCTATGCAAACATGGAATATACACGTCAATTATCTCAAGGCATGAAGTATACACATGAATTCTCTCAAGGCATGAAGTATACATGTGAATATACGAAGCATAAAGTATAAATATGAGGCATGAAGTAACATGCACAGACACCACAAGACATGAAGTGTACACCTACGACATGGAACAATGGACACAGGTAAGGCAAGAGGCAACACACACATGAGTATATGCAGGACATGAAGTAATGCACTATGTAAAGGATGAATCATAGATATGAATACATGCAAATCATTAATCACATATGAAAGACATGAAGTAATACGTAAATACACATAAGGCACAAGCATATATGAGAAAGGCACTCATAATGCACATGGAGTAAACACTCTGGAAACACGTCAGTCATGAAGTAAATATGCGTAAGATACGAAGCTTCCGAGAAAGGCATACCTAAAATGCACATGGAATAAACATGTTGAAAACACCTCAATCATGGTGCGAAGCATATTCAAGACATAAAGCATACATTAGGAAGGTGCATGACGTAATCATGCTAAAAATATGACAAACATGGAGCGATCACGTAAGTATACATATAGTACAAATATAAATGAGGAAAGTATATGTATATACAATGGAGCAGTCATGCTGAAGATACAACAAACACATAAAATATCCGCAAATTGTGAGGTATATATATACATGAAATATACAAGGCACATGACTACACTTAGAGCATGTAGTATACACTTAAGACCTGAAGTTCGTATGTAAAACATAAATTATATGCATAGGACATAGAGCATATACATGAATATACTTAAGGCAAGAAGTATTCACATGAATACACCATGAAGTATGAAGTATACATGTAAGGCACATAAATATGAGCAAGACAGTAAGTGTTCACATATATAGACTTAAGGCAGGAAGCATGTACATAAATACACGTAGATATGAAGCATATACATTGCAAAGCATGAAATCTGTAAGTAAGGCATGACTATATATACGGCATGAGTCATATACACAAATATACATAGGACATAGACCATACATATGGATACATATAAAGTGTGAAACACCTATATGAATGCACGTAAGGCATAAGGTTCAACACACAGGGCATGAAGCGTACATACAAATATATGAGCATACACTTAAATACAATCAAGACATACCCATACATTTGAAGCATGTGAAATTACATAAAGCATTAAAAGTATACTTATTCAATAGATGCAAGGCATGAGTCATAAAAGCATGTAAGGCATTAAATATATACATAAAGGTATTAAGGCACAAAGCCAATGAAGCATAAGTATATATAAGGTGCAAATACACGCAAGGTATGGAACATGCATGAAGTTTGAATTTAGGAATCACAAGTATTTGCAAGGTAGGAAACATACTTATAAAAGCAACGTTGGCTTTATAATTAGCCCTAATTATATGGTGGTTACATAGTTTTTATACCGCAGGATGGCAGGATTATGCTCTGATACCAATTGTAATGTTCCCTATTTGTAGGCTATCAATTCCCAAAGGGAAACATACATTACTATTTATCACGCTACATAAGTTGTCATATTAAATAATTAGGTTGCTCATAGTACAGTAGGTATTGTCCTTATTCAGGCCCAACCTTAATCTCCTTCCGATTTCCTAGTCTTGGATGGGAGACTTGCTTGTCTAAGGTGCAATGATACCATCTCTAATGCAGCCCAGATTACCGGAACCTCAGTCCATTCACCCTTGGGGCCTACAGCCCAGATTTCAGGATCCTGAGTTCTTTCACCCTTGGGGCTCATCTATCACGAGTCGGTTTTACTCTGCCTCTCCCTAACAGCATCATACGACTTCTCAGGAGAAAGAAATCAGAACTGGTTAAGGCATAGGTTTGTAACAGGCCAATATCTTCTTGTATTATGTCAATGTTCTAATGCTTAAAAGATTTCAGATATCTCATATTTATCTTATTATTATTATTATCAAACAGTCATGAAACACTAATTCATCAACTTAGATACTTATTGTAATTATAAAAGGAACATACACATAATAAGTATGACTCTCATACATATTGCAGTCTATATTAATATTATCAATATTACTACAAAATTCTGCATAAGAATATTAAGAGGCTTCATATAGTAAGCACACATATTCAGCACATCGCTATGCATACCACCAAGAACAAGGATGTTATTGTCTGTAACTTCATATAGTAAGCACACATATTCAGCACATCCCTATGCATACCACCAAGAACAAGGATGTTATTGTCTGTAACTTAATGATAGTTCTGATCTGATCAATGGTGATTTACTGAAGAGGACTGATGTTGTGTTCTCCAATTGAGTGCTGATTCTTTGATTATTTACAATGCCATGTCAGTTCTATATTCATTCCTCAGTGATGCAGATATTCTGCATAGATGTTCTTATATTCTTCCCTTCATATCTCCTTCCCCTTAATATGCATCGAACATAACTAATATCAAGAGTTATGTCCCTTCAATGGGATGGTTTTCTCTAACGGCCACGTCCTTTACTAAATAACATTAATTTATTTACTTAGCATTCCTTTCCTTTAATCGCACCTTCCTAGTAAATGAAGCGTTAATCGGTTGCTACAAACTAATCGCACCATTTGGTTTGTTCTCATTCCTTTCCGATATGGCAACCTTGTATTGCTGACTTGTATCATCGTTGTCGCTTGGCTTTGCTATGTCTTAGTTTATTAAACAATCACTGCCTGGCCCTGACAAATTAATCCATATTTTGATCACTGCATTTCTAATAAGTTGACCATGAAGTTGGCTTATATTCTAATAATAGATGCCAATATGGAGTAATGAATGTCAAATCATTGATTGAATTCTTGACTTCATCTGCAACAGAATATATCCTGCCCTTTCTCTCACTGTCTTCATTAGTATGTATTCGGCCAGCATTGAGATTTAAATATCTTCCTATTCATTTGTTCAGATTTGGTGACATGACAGAATTCCTCTAAAGATTGCCTTGCACTTGCAACTTTCTTCAAAAATCGCCTTGATACTTCCAAGAAATTCCTTCTTGAGCTCCAATTGTCAAGTTTTGAGAAACAACTTGTGAGTTGAATGAATGCCAATGCCGAAGTTTATAGAGAAGTTGAATCCTTGCTTTTCTTTCCTTTTATGTTGTAATGTTTAATCGGAAACAAACGTAGTCATGTTATGAACACCAAATCAAACCTCCCCTTTTTTTTTCTTATGTTTTTTGATCTGAATGGCAATCTGTTTTTTGCTTTCTTCTAGAAGCTTCTTCTTTAGGCAAATTTTATCTTGTTTTTCAAATCCAACACTAGCTGAAATTTTCAAAGTTAGCCGAAATTCTGAAACTCTTTCCTCTTTCAACACTTAGGCAAATTTCCTTGTGCTTTTAACTCTTTGCTTTAATCTACTTATGCCTTCAACACTTTGCCAAAAAAAATCATCTCATCATCCTTAAGTGAACTTGCTTCTTGATTTCGACTTTTTGCTTTATTTCCTCATCACTTAGCAAAAATTTTCAAATTCTTCTTTCCAACACTAAGGCGATTTTTCTCTTTATCCACCTTGGGCGGACTTTACATGAGAGGAAGGAATTTTCCTCATTCTCCTAGGCGGACTTACTACTTGTTTGGGAATTTTCTCATGTTGCCATACTTAGCCAAATTTTTCACCTCTATCTTGGGCGGACTTTCCTCTTAGTTGTAGATTCCATGCTAAGCATAGGGCGGACTTTGTGTTGGGTTGAAGAATTTTCCTTACGCTAGGTGCAGACTTCATCATCAGACAAGGAATTTCTTCCTTAGTCTTGGGCTGACTTGGTCATAGGTTGAGGATTTTTCCTATCTCCCTAGGCAGACTTCATGGTTGGTGGGGAATTTTCCTCAATGCCTAGGGTGGACTTCATGCTTGCCCAAGGAATTTCATGCTAAGTGGGGTGGACTTGATAGGAACCTTCTCATCTTGCCGAGGGCAGACTTGCATGTGCCATCAGGAATTTTCCTCAAGCATGGGCGAACTTCATGTCTAGACAAGGAATTTCCATGGTTGGAGAGAAAACTTGACCTTGAAGCAAGTAAATTCCTTCCTTACTAGGGCAGGCTTCTTGTGAGGTGAAGGAAATTCTTCCATATTTTTAACGGACTTCAAACTATAAGTAGCAGTGTTCTTTGAGGACCATAAGTCATCAAGATCAAAACACAATCATTGACTATCTCAAAATAGTAACACTTCTACAATGAATTGAATCTGTATGGTGACAATTGCTGCCGACATGAGCTCATACTATAAATAGTAGTGTTCTTTGAGGAACCAAAGAGAACAAACCCATAATAACTCAGAAAGATTAGGGTCATGCAAGCACTTACTATAAATAGCAATGTTCTCCAAAGACCAAAGAGAACAAACCAAAAAAGCCCAAAAAGATTAGTGCCAAGCAAGCATTTATTATAAATAGTAGTGTTCTCTAGGAACCAAAGAGGACAAACTCAGAAAAACCTAGAAAGATTAGTGCCATGTAAGCACTTACTATAAATAGCAGTTTTCTTTGGGGACCAAAGAGAACAAACCTAGAAAAACTCAAAAAGATTCGCACCATGCAAGAACTTACTGTAAATAGTAGTGTTCTCTAGGGACCAAAGACAACAAAGCTAGAAAAATTGTTGCAATGCAAGCACTTACTATAAATAGCAATTGTCGATGAAACCTACTGAAATAGAGAACTAAGCTTACCAAGAATATAGGAACACTCCCCGCGAAACTGGAAACCCTAAAATAGACCAACCTTAGTAGAGTAGGAAGGCGTAAAAATGGGGACATTACAAATATCCAAAGATCTTGGAGAATTTGGGGGTTTGTCCATTCTTGTTGAAGGTGGCTCCAATTTATGTTTTGAACTTGTAGATGCTATTGGCATTCTATATTCATGAATATATTGTTGGATTATTTGATTTTCTTTTTAAAAAATTGTGCTTGGTAAACTTTTTAACGTGACCGGTGACGCAAACATGATACGCCCTACGACCCCACTTGAAATGCTTTTGATCCATGGTGAGGTCACAAACGGGGGACCTCATCCCCATTTATCAAAGTTGAGGCTCAAACCTGCAAGCACACTGGATCAGCAAAGACACAAGCATGTGATCACAATGGTCCAGTGGGGGTTCAAACCTTGGTGACCGCAACAACACCACCACTTAACCAACACACTATGGGAAGAACCCATTTTCTTGCTTTTTGATTTTTCTATTAAATTGGTATTTATTTTGTTGTTATTAACTTCTTTTTAATATAATCCTTCATTTGAATTGTTCCTTTTATGTATCACATATGTTTATTATCATGAATGTTTTGGATGCTGAATTAATTATACAGATTTCGGCAATGTCTATGTAAGAATTTTAAATGAAAAGCATTTTGCTTGCAATTTCTCTCCCAAGGCTTGCAAATTTAAGATTCACACTTGTACACTGTATTAATGTTACAATCTTAAGTGCTCTCTCAAGTTGTCAAGCTTCTATTGGATTTCCTTCAAATGTCTAACAAGAATACATTTTAGGTAAATTTTTGAAAAGAAACAACCAACAATCCAATTTTTAAAAAGATTATGACAAACAAAAAACACAAACGATAACATCATTAGGGGAAGCGTACTAGTAGCCGTTATAGCTAACTTTGCGCACACACAGATTCTAAATTGTACATCAAATTTCAACAATTTCTTTTGGTTGTCTCTGCATGCGACTTAACTGCTTACAGCTATTGTTCTGGCTTTTGGGTAGTAACGATGCACACTGTGGGATCCGTTATGTGTGCAAGGATCAAAAAGTACACATTTTAAAGTGTCACCCGATACTTTCTTGAAGGTTCCCCAATAATCGTGCACTTAAAATTGCTAATACCTATGCACAAATGCCCCAATAGTCGTGCACTATGGGTACCAATATAGGTGCACAAATGGGCCAATTATGGTTCAAAAATGCTAAAAAATGGATGGCTATTGGTACATTTACCCATTATTAATGGGCTTTTAGTTTTTTTCTTTTTTGGTTCCTTTAAAGTTCGTAAATGGGGTTCAGTGTGCAATGAGTGAACGGTTATTGGAAAATGGGCATTAACTGGTGCTCTTCCCCTAGAGGACATCTCTTATGGAAGTTTAAGATGAATTTCCTAAATTTCTTGGGTGCCAGGGCACTTCATTTCCAACTCTATATCTTGCAAATGGCAGTAGGTGCTGTCATGAAGGCTATTAAAAGTTGGTTAGCTACACAGGTAAATAACTGCAATAAGGTAGACAAATTATATTGTGTATATCAGATCAAAAGAAGGAAAGAGAACGCATACAGAATTCGGAGCACAAGCAGAGGTTTTGCATCCACTACAAACCCTATCCTTTGATAATCATGTATTGTTTGCCAACAAGGTTCAAATTATACAAAAAAAGGTCTATCATTAAGCTAGTGAATGTAATAAATAAACTTTAGATCCTTGCATAGGAACATAACTGTACCAAATTTCTGTTATATACTTAAAGTTATTAAATACTTGCTCTACTCATCTGGTTTTGGCAGAAGAGACTACCCCAGTTAACTATTGATCCAGCTTTGTGGTTAGGCAGTCCGTGAATCTTTGCTGGTCAATTGATATATCAGCATGTGAGTCCTGGCATTCCACCATCCAAGAAACTCATAACCCTCCAATAGGACTATCCACCTGCTTAGCTACTTATTTAACACACAATCAGCATCAAGAGTGAAAGAACTCAAGATCTCCAACTACTTTGAATTGAAAATCAAACTATTATGTTTAGCTAGATTATGATGCTTAGATATGAAATGAAAATAATATATCTTGAACCTGTTCCTTAATTTCAATCTATTTTAAAGAATTAGGATAAACTTCTCTAATATTTTATACAACATATGCATTTATGTATGATTTAACCATTAATTTGTTCCTTATTGTTGAGAAGGTTGATTGTATGAACAGGATAGATGATATTGACTTACCACCAGTGGAGCCAGTTGTGACAACTCAATCCAGTCCTGTTGCAATTTCACTTGCAAAGCATCTCCGTTCTGTGGGAGCTAAATTGTATGGAGCTTTTTGGTGTTCTCATTGTTTTGAACAGAAGCAGGTAACATTGAGCATTCTGGAGATTTCTTCAATTTATAAGAGTCGTAGTCTTAAATAGCAAAATGACCATTGAGTGTAGAATAAGCCATTTTTAAAGATTTGTTAATATGCTCTTCTATTACCGTATGCTGTTGCCAGAGTTTTACTTTGCTTTAGTTGTGCTCACGTCTCTGATATTGTTAATATGCACAAGCATTTTTGTAAGCCTGCTTTTAAAAGTTTAGTTGAGTTCAAATATTTGATCATACTTTTCCTTTGGCACATGGGTATAACCTCAACTTGTGACATTTGATTCTTGAAACTGAATGCACTTTGGAAATACCAGTGTAGCCTATGAAGATTAGTCAACGACATATGGAAGATATATGAATTCATTTCAAACATAACTAAATGATACATATAAAACACAGAGAGATGTTAAGAAATCCTAGAATCTTCAATTTTGGTGTAAAACTGACAAAAATGAAGCATTAGTGCTTTATTCTAGAAATTTCATTCTAAATTACCCCGATCATAAATTTTGATATTTTAGAACAGGTGCAGGTACCATACATGGGGAGGAATTTTAAACACTATGGGCACAGTTATATCAAGTGTTCTGTTATCAGGGTTCTGAGAACAAGTGCTGGGCTAATAAATGCACATGGGTTATGATTGTTGCTTTAAAATTGTCGTAAAGTTAATTTCTCCCTTTATCATAGATGCCATGACATTGTATGGCATGGGATTTTGAATATAATAACACAATGTCTTGCTCGTTGGTTTATAATTTTCATATAGTAAATTCTGCTTTTATAATAGAGACCATGGCATTATATGGGATGGGGTTTTGGAAATAGCACTACTCTTCTTTATCTAAGCACTTCAGTCATCCATCTCTTTGATATTTAATCACAGTGAGAGATCTGATGGCTTCCACCATTAGGATCCATTTCTTTGATTAATTCTCTCCCTGATTATTGTTTAACTCCTATGTTTGTTGTATATGCCTCTAGTATGCCTGTGAATGCTGGAAAGCAATATGTGTACTAATAGAGCACCAATAAAATGTTGGTGGGAAGAGAATTCATAGCTAGTCAAAACATACTTCAAAGCTAAACAAGATGCCTTTCAACAATGCACACACACAGGGAACAACTCTTTAGATAGAATGATAAGAAGAATTGACGAACTTACCCATTGAGGGAAGACCCATCTTGAGCCACTATGTTGGGGTTTCCCATACCCCTTTGATCCCTTGGCAAACTGTGAAAATCAAAGCCTCAAGCAGGATCCCTTTCAATCTTGATGCTTTTCCAGATGTGCACGGAAACGGATATCGTAGGCTTGTATATGGATACTTTTGAATATGGTATTGATGGTGATTTTGAGATTAATGTATCTGTATCAAGTTTATAATATTTATAATTTTATTTTGTTAAATAATGTTTGTGGGGTAGTGATTTAAATTTTTCTTTGTACAATAGTTCTTAATTTTTTTCGTTTTGCAAATTTTTGAATGTTTTTCTAAATCCTGAATTGGGTGTGGTACTGGTTGGAGTGGTGTCATATATCTAGATGTATTGGATATGGCCTGAGTAAAGGGTCATATATGGATAGTATTAATACAGTATTGATGCTGAATCTGGGAGTATTATCAGTATCAGCCATCAGGCATCCAATACACAGATGTGTATCTAGACATGGGAGGGGACCTATCCAGCAACTCTGCATTTTGGTAGAGAAGAATTTGCAGCACCTTCTTAAGCATTATATAAGAATCTTGAATGAAAGATTGAGGCTAATCCAAGCTTAATTTTTTTTATAAGATTTGATGTTCTCCACTTAATTGTTTTCAAGCTTTGACGTTTCCCTTAAATTTTTATTTCAAGCTTTTGATGTTATCCATTTCCATTGATCAGTTGTAGAAATCTAAATACTGAAGGGATGCCTGAGTAACTAATGATCCCCCCTTGTTTTGTAAGCTATTGATTTTTCAGCCAATTTTAAGGCTTATTTTTCCCAAAAATGAAACCTCTGTTCTTTATTTCTCACTCTATAGCTCCAGTAACTTATGCAAATGTGTCTTGGCAAAGAAGTGCCCTCCATAGAATGCTGGTATGACTGATTTGTCTTCAACTCTCCACACACACGTTTCTCACAACTTACTAATCTCTCTCTCTCTCTCTCTCTATATATATATATATATATATATATATGTACTCTTCTTTATAAAATAAAATGTGACATGAATCACTCTGAATAGTCTTCTATAAATCAGCCTTGAATCTCTTCAAAATCTACTACATATTTGCCTTGAGTGTCTGCTCTATAAATCAGTTTGTAAGTCTGCACTAATTTAGCTTACATGTCTGGTCTAATTCTGCTACAGATCATTTTTATATCTGCTCACAAACTTGCTTTTGATCTGGTCAAGAAGTCTGATTTTACTTGCTTCAAATCTGCTGTTACATTTGTTGTATCTTATTTTCACACACCCCTCTTTTTCTTCACATTCCATAAATTCAATTTACATCTTTATACAAGGCTGTTTGAGTTTGTGTGATATATATATTCTTCTCCACTTTACTTCTCTTTTTGGTCTGCTTTAAATTAAAAAAAAAATTCATTTCTTTCTTTCAACTTCTCCATTCTATCATATTTTGTACCACTCACCTTCATGCCTCTTCATTAAAAAGGTGTAATTTCTCCCAAGGGAGACAACCCTTTATTTTAGATTATCAATTTATCATTCATTAGACTTGGGCTATGATTCTTATTGCCAAATACTTCAGCTCTAACAAAGGTGGTGAACCATCATTAACACAAATGTATTTTAACCTCATTTCATCACTGCCTTTGTTAATGTAAAGTTGGCCCATTATAAAGTCTTTCTCACTTTCATTGTGTAATGTCCCCTATTTATACACTGTCAATTCCCAAGAGCAACATCTATGTTACTACCTTTTATCACTATTAATTGAGCATAACTAACTAATTCTTTATATTTTATAATATAACTTATGATGCCATTAAAACCATGCCTACACCCAAACCAATCTGACCCTATTCCTAGAAGAGGGCTTGGCTGACTAGGGCGCTTGACACCACCTTTCTTAATGTAGCCCAGATTACCGGGACTCGGTCCATTCACCCTTAGGGCCTGCAGCCCAGATTTCAGGAGGAGTCCTTTCTCTCTTGGGGCTTTCTACTGAAGTGGTTTTACTCTGCCCTTCCTTAGCAGCACCCATCTCCCTTGGGGAATAGAAGGATTAGAGTAGATTTATGACCTAGGACAAAGTTATGGCAATATCACTTTGTACTGTGGATGTATATTATGACTATCATACATATTGCAGTCTATATTAATATTACTATTAAATTCTGCATAAGAAGATTATCATGCTTCATATATTAAACATATATATTAAGCACATCTCCATGCATACCAATAAGAACAAGGATGTTACTGCCTGTATCTTAGTAACAGTTCTGATCTGAGCTGATCGATGGTGATGTCACTAGATGCTTTTGATTCCTTTCCTTTATATCTCTCATTGTGAGGGAGAGGTCACACCTCTTCATCATGTATGCCCTTTGCCAAGAGACACATCCTTTCACCATTAGCTCCCTTTGAAAGAGTGCAACTCTTCATTATTTCTGCCCTTTGGAAAAGGACACAACCTTTCACAATCAGATCTGCACTTCTTATTTAAATCAGATCTGCATTTTTCATTTCCATATTCTCCCCCCCTCAAATGAGGTTCTCTTCTCCCTTTTTATCTCACGTTTGAGGGAGTCACAACTTATCATTTCATGCCTTTTGACCATTCATTAACTTTAAATTTTAATTATAATTAATTATATTCTTTTGTATTTTAATTTTATTATTATTATTTATTATTAAATTATATTTCAAAGTAGGGACATTACACATTGTCATCCAAGCCTTGTCTTGGGCGATATACAAGTTTCTACTCTAAATATTAATCGCTGTTCCTTGTTCAAACATATTAATCACTGTTCTTTCTTTTATTTAATTGTTGTTATTATCTTTGCTCATTACTATATTGTTGCTGCTCTTAAAACTTATTTATTGTTGCACCTTTTGACATATGCCTGGGCCCCATTGCTGCTTTTAATAGTTCCTGCCTTATTGCTGTTTGAAACTAATTCATAATCCTTTTTAACCCATGCACTGGTTTCTGCATGCTCAATGTCTTCTCACTAATATAATCGCTTCTTTGATTGTTGCTACTCAACATAATGTAATCTGCTCTTTTTAATGTATATTTGCTGCTCCTCAATACATTAAGATTGAACTGAGGTCGGCCAGCATGTGAAGAGAATATGGTAGGCCAAGCTCTCATATATAAGACTTAATTTAATTTTAATCAATTCCTTGTAGTGATATCTTAATGAAGTTGGCTTTCACTAAATACTCCTTGCTTAACATACCAGATCATTATCCTTGGTACTTTGTGAGAAATTCGAACCTTGACATTTATTATATCAACTCACTGATATCTCAAATTCTTACTTATTTACGTGATTAACTGGAATTGATGACTTTGGAAGTATATGCACAGGTTGTGCATCTCAATCCAATATTCTCCTTGCATTTTCACAGACCCTTTGAATAGTTTGTCATATTAATGTTTTGCCAACCTTTGTTCCTTTGAATAATTCAAATCATTATCAAATTTAAACTACTGGTATGAGAGAGTAGGTCTGATATACACATAGTAATGACTATGGAAGTATATGCACAGGTTGTGCATCTCAATCCAATATTCTCCTTGCATTTTCACAGACCCTTTGAATAGTTTGTCATATTAATGTTTTGCCAACCTTTGTTCCTTTGAATAATTCAAATCATTATCAAATTTAAACTACTGGTATGAGAGAGTAGGTCTGATATACACATAGTAATGACTACCACATATCTGGTTTTGCTTGGTCTTGTATGTTACCAGCCTGTCCATTGATTAGTGGCCTATGACCTTTTACGATTTCCTCGACATAGATCACTTTTGACATTAATGACAACTTCTAACAAACTTGTTCATACACTTGACATCAAGGACAACAATTTCCAATAATCTATATCCTTTGATATCAATGACAACCAGACTTACCTGAAATGGCACCCCCACCCTTGGTATGTGTATCGCCGTACCTGGTATGGATACAGGAATGGTACGGAAGCGGTACGACAGTGAAACGTATCTCTGTGTTTCAAGAAACTTGCAATTTTTTAATCCCTGCTGGATTCGGCAGGATTAGATTTTTATAAAAAGTTACTGAATCTGGAGTTTCTAAAAACTTAGTGCAGAAAAATTTAAGGGTTTTTTGCTATAAATGAATCCACAGAGCTGTGAATCATATGACAATTTGGGAGTGCTTTCTGCAAGATTTTGTCTAAGCATTTTGTTTTTCAAGGCTTTGGCTTCCAATCTTTGGCTTCAACCTTCTGCATGTGTTTTAAGTTGTAGACGTTGCTTCCAGTCTTCCTCTGTGTGTGTTTTTCCTGTCTGCACAATGCGCCCTTCTTCCTTCGCTCGTGGCTGCTTACAGGTAAATATTAGTATAAGGTTTGAAACTTTAAAAGTGTAATGCAATGTTTGCATTTAAATTTTATTTAATCGATTTACTTTACAATTTTTGCATTTTAAATTGTAAATTTATATTTAGTTTTATTTCTTTATTAATATATTTAATTAATATTTAGATTTAAATTTTATTTAACAGTAGCTTTACATTTTAAAATTTTAATTTATATTTAGTTTTTTATTTATTAATATTTTTAATTTATTTTTAGTCTTAATTTAGATTTAAATTTGACAATTATTGTGCATATAATTATAGATTTTTAGTTTGTAATTTGTATATTTTTGTAAAATTAAATTGTTTTAATTTATATTTAGATTTGAATTTTATTTAATCAATTTAATAGTAACTTCACATTTTAAATTTTAAATTTTAAATTTTTTTCTTTATTAATATTTTTAATTTATATTTAGTTTTTTTAAAAAAAGGGGTGGGCGCTTTTGACCTGGAGCTATGAACTGGTGAGGTCACAAACAATGGACCTCATCCCCAATTAAATATTCAAGAATACCACCCCAGTGGGGTTTGAACCTTGATGTGAAGAACAACACAACTTAACCATCACAACTTAACCATCACACCATGCCACTATTGGCAATATATATATATATATATATATATATATATATATATATATATATATATATATATATATATATATATATATATATAGATATATATAGTTTTAATTTAGATTTAAATTTGACAATTATTTTGCTTATAATTATAGATTTTTATTTTGTAATTTGTATATTTTGTAAACTTAAAATTGAAATAGTAAGTAATAAACATATATTATAGATTATTTAAATTACATTCTTAAATCAATCTATAAATTATAATTGTGTTTTATAAACACAATTTTATAATTATTTATATTTTATAATTTTATTAAATTTTTTTGCAAGATATTTATCAAGGCATCGTCATCATCCAATGTCATATCATCATAAATTGGCAAATGGATCAAACCAAGTGCAAAATCATGATTGTGGAAATATGTCACTATCCTTGAAAAATTTCAAGGTGGTGGAGGTTATAAATGGAGGTGTCATGAGTGTTTGATTGTGTTGGAGCAAAGCTCCCAAGCTAGGATCTAGAATGTAAACACTTCCACAGAAAGAGAGGACACCAAGAAATGATATATTGCTGAGATGTTTACAAATGTACAGAGCCTTTGCTTAAATAGTCCAGAGGCTAGAGAATTAAGAGTACAAAAAGAGATGTGTCTCAATGAAATGAGAGAGTAGGTAGGTGGTGCAGGGGCACTAGGATTCAAGTTTGTATCATTAGGATGTGTGTTGATCCATGGTGGTATTTTGTGGTAGGATGTGTGTTGTTCCATGTTGATCCATGGTGATGTCCATGGTGGTTCTAAGATAATGTAATAAGCCATAAAACTCCAAGATGTGCAAACTTGGTCCAAAGCCTTATATGGGCATTTTATTTGTGTTTTTGGTGTTTAGGAGTCTTAGATATGTTGTGTGTTCATTCTTGCCCTTCTGGTGTGAAGGCAAGAGCCAAATTGTAATAATGGTCAAAAGTTGCAATGTTGTCATGAGCAGCTTTGACAAGTTTTTGCAATTTTTTTGGTTACCCAACGGTTAGTTGGTTGAATGTAGACGTTGGGGGTGGTTGGAGGAGTTCCTTGGCATGATATAAGCCTGAGGAATGATGCCAACAGGTTAGGAGAAGTTGGTGATGAAATTCTTGTTCCCAAATCAATCTAAAACTTAATTTTACTCCATTTTCCTTGAGTTTTCTGCACTTTGTATGGATTTGTACGGATGATTGGCATGAATTAAGAGCAGGACAAGTTGAGGCTGTGAATCATCTTTCATTTGGCGTTGTGTAATGTTCCCCCAAATAAAGAAATAAACCTTGAAAATAAGATGACATGTTATTAATTATTTTTATATTAATACTCTAATCTGGGATTAATATAAATAATTAATATTGTTAATTTATTTTGTTAATATTGTTAATGTAAATTGAATAAAGGTAGTTCGTAAAACGACTTCACAGGGGAATAAAATGGCATAGTGTGAGATGTTTAAGCAGGCTTGGAGAAGAGAATTTACAGTCTGGTGTGACAGTGACAATCGGGATTTATCCTCCTTTCGTCAATGAGAAACTGGCCTATTGGTGGAAGAAAGATAGCGTAAGCAGTGGGTGGCGACGTGAAGCTAGAAGAGACGTCGCATTGGTGTATGTCCGCGGAAGTTCAATATCGGCATGAGTGCCAAGGCACATTCACATATTTCTAAATACTCGTGTGGGGAGTGATTCCGGACGCAAAAACCAGACGAAATTAGCATTTCGGGAGTGATTCTGGAAGCAGAGGCTAGACGACACTTGTATTTCGTGTATCGGGGCAAGGAGACCGATATCAGGTTTTCACGTGGGTTGCAGATAACTCACAGTAGCAATAACGGAGGGGTGCAGAACAGATAGACAACATCGACAATCGACATATCGTGATGTGAAGACCCGATATCGGGTTAGTGGGAGGAACTGTAGTCATCACGCAGTAGCGAAGGGTGCAGGATGGAACTACTGTCTATGCAGTAGCAGATAGTGGAAATAGAATACAAGAAACGTCGGGCTCACAGGTGTGTGTCCGCACATCCACGAGAGTGTTTCCACGCGTTCGTAGGTCCTTTTCCTTGACGGTCATCACAGAGCATATGAGTCTTTTTGGAGGACCACCGCGAACTACCATCATCATGATCCAACAGGTGCACAATGAACATTAACTTTAAGATATCAAATGTATATGATGTCTGTTCAATCCATGTCAAAATGATCAATAAGTAAGGAAGTACTTTGGACTGCACAAAATATTTTTGTTGGATAAGGTTCATAGGCAATTCAATTGACAACTGATTAATTTAATAAATGCATCTTTGTATAAACTGGTCATATACCTTAAATTACAGTCAGTTCAAGCAAAGAACTTTACAGCAAGAAAGGAATTTTACAGTGGTATCAGAGCTTTTGAATCCTGCCGGCCTGTAGGGTATTGAAACTTCACGAAACTTAATGCACAGTTGAGTATGCACCAGGGAAATTATAATTTCCGTAGTACTAGGGCCCATCAAAATAGATTTCCAAACTCTCCTTTAGCACAAAGTAGTTCATCTATTCCATTTGAAATTGAAGATAGTCACACCGAAACTGACGAGGAAGTTATTTTTGAAACCAACATGGGAGACCCGGATAACAATAGGGACTTATTGGCTGCATTAATCAGAAGTTAGCAAGATATGCAAGATAATGTTAACAGAATGACCCATTTGATGACCCAATTTATGGCCAATAATATGAATCAGCACCAAAATAATGGTAGACAGAATAATCAACATCAAAATAATGGGGGAAACAATGGGGGTAGAGATGAACAGTCTGTCAATAATCAGCCAGAAAGAACAGGAACAGCCAGACCTTTTATGCCTACATTTACTGCTAGAAACCAGTAGCCTGAAAATGAACCTACAATAACAGGATTGGTTAGTCTCTGGAGAAGAATTCAGATCAACAATGACATTTAGAGAATATTTAGATGTCAGAATGAAACATAGGCCAAGAGGACAACGAGGAAACAATAGTGAAGTGCAAAGGAAAATCGGAAAAATGTCCTTCCTTTGTTTTGATGGAATAGGTAAAACAACGGCTCGGGCATGGGTGCAAAAATTAGACACATACTTCCAATTAAATCCTATGCTGGAAGATGAGGTGATTAAATATGCCGCATTACATCTTGATGGTGTAGCACATGAATGGTGGTATCATGGGCAAGTAACCTTGGGTCATAATTTGATAAGTACTTATGTTGAGTTCACTGAGAAACTTATTGACAGGTTTGACTCTAAAGATCTTGAATTACATCTTAAAGATTTGACTCAGCTTAAGCAAACTGGATTTGTTGAGCAATATATTGCTGAATTTGAAAAATTGGCTGTCTTAGTTACTGAAATTTCAAAAAGACACAAGATTGTAATATTTATAGATGGATTGTCTGATTCCCTCAAAGGTTGGGTTAAGTCTTTAAACCCTCTGACCTTACAAACCGCTGTCAAAAGAGCAAGAGAATTAGAACCATCTTCAAAGGGAATTTTTTTTAATAAAGGACCACCTCCTAAACCAGAAAAAGACAAACAACCTTTCAACAAAGATAATTTCCCCAAAAGCAGGTTAGATAAGGAGGAAAGGGAAGAGCTCAGAAGGAAAAAACTGTGTTTCAGTTGTAGGGAAGCATGGCAGCATGGACATAGATGTTTAGGGAAGGGAAAAATTCATTATATTGAGGTTATGTCTGACAGTGAGGATGAAGAGAATGTTGATCCTAACATAGAATGAGCATCACAGAACACAGAGTTAGAAATAGGTACTAAACAAGGAGAAGGAGTAATAGCATCTATGACAGGAACTCCCCATTATAATATTTTCAGAGTTAGAGGAGTTTTGAATGGACAACGTGTGATTGTTATGCTGGATAGTGGTTCAACACATAATTTTATAGATGCAGCACTTGTGGAAAGACATGGCTTGTAGACTGAAAAACATGAGGGATTTGATGTTAGAGTAGCAGGTGGAACTAATTTATCTAGCACTCATAAAGCTCCTAAATTGAATATTACTCTTGGCAATTACACTGTTACTGATGATTTCTATGTGATTGATTTGGCTGACACTAATGTTGTTTTGGGCATACAGTGGATGGAAACATTAGATGAATATACACAGAGTTTTAAAAGAATGGAATTCTCTTTTAAAATTGATGATAAGAAGGTAGTCCTTCGGGGCATATCTAACAGTGGTCCCAGGATCGTTAGTGCTAAGAGAATGGAAGCTATTTTCAGACATGGAGATGTGGCATGGTCAACACAGTGTTTAATCTCTAACAAGGTATCAAGTTTTGAATCTAAAAATTATCAAGAAGATTTATTGAAAGTATTAGATTCACATAATTTGGTTTTCAGTGATATACCTCTAGGGGTTTCGCCTGACAGAGGATTTGAACATACCATTGAATTAGAGGAAGGTGCAAAACCCGTTATCACAACTCCTTACAAACATCCCAAAACATTCAGGGATGAAATAGAGAAGGCGATTAAAGAATTGTTGGATATGGGACATATCAGGCCCAGTTCTAGTCCTTTTGCATCATTAGTAGTATTGGTCAAAGAGGAGGATGGGACTCTTCGCATGTGTATAGACTATCGTGCTCTTAACAAAAAGACAATAAAAAACAGGTATCCAATTCCTCGAATTGATGAGTTATTAGATGAATTACATGGTGCTGTCTATTTTTCTAAAATTGATTTGAGGTTAGGATATCATCAAATTGAAGTTAAGAGATCAGGATGTCCAAAAAACTGCTTTCTAGTGTCATTATGGTCATTATGAATTCTTGGTTATGCCGTTTGGGTTAACAAATGCTCTGGCAACATTCCAGTCTTGCATGAATCATACTTTTAACAAACAGTTGAGGAAATATTTGCTAGTTTTCTTTGATGATATATTGATTTATAGTAAAACTTGGGAAGATCATTTGAAACATATTGATGTTATTCTTGGTGTTATGGAATTTCAATCACTTTATGCAAAGGCCTCTAAATGTGAATTTGGAATGACATAAATTTTGTATTTAGGACATGATCAATGCTACAGGTGTACAAGTTCATCAGGAAAAAATAAGAGCCATTCTGGATTGGCCACCACCACGAAGTCTCACAAATTTACGAGGATTCTTCGGATTATGTAGTTATTACAGAAGGTTTGTTAGAGGGTTTTCACAGCTAGGGGCACCGTTGACAGATCTTACCAAAAAGGGGGCATTCCATTGGACAAAGGAGGCACAACAAGCTTTTGAGAAACTGAAAAAGGTAATGAGCTCTTGCCCCGTTCTTGCACTCCCAAATTTTAATCAACCTTTCGTCTTGGAATGTGATGCATTGGTGAAGGAATAGGAGCAATTTTAATGCAAAATAAACATCCTATAGCATATAAAAGCCGGAAACTTAATAATCTAGAGATTGTATTCTATCTATGACAAAGATATGTTGGCGATCATGCACGCATTGGCAAAATTTAGACAGTATTTGGTTGGTGGCAAATTTGTAGTCAGAACTGACCATAACAGTTTGAGATATTTTTTGGGACAGAAAGACTTGAATGACATGTAGCAAAAGTGGATCAGTAAGATCCAAGCTTATGACTTCAAAATTGAATATGTGAAAGGTAAAAACAATGTTGTTGCAGATGCACTATCTAGAAGGCCTGAAATAAATGCATTATCTGTGATAACAGGTGATTGGAAATCTTTATTGCTGGTAGAATATTCTAAGGATTCTTTTGCTTGTGATTTGCTAGATGGTAATACACAAGACAATAAATATAAGGTTGTAAATGATATTATCTATTACAAAGACAATTTATTTGATTCCAGGATCGAAGTTGAAAGGGAAAATCCTCCAGTCAGTGCATGATGTTCCTTTAGCAAGGCACCCCGGCTACTTCAAAACTTACCGGCAGATACGAGAAAGATTCACTTGGAAAGGACTTAAGAATGATGTCCTTCGTTATGTTAAAGAATGCATCACTTGTCAACAAAATAAAGCAGAGCAAACTTATCCTACGGGTCTATTACAACCTTTGCCTATACCGGAATAGAAATGGGAAAGTATATCTATGGATTTCATTACAGGATTACCACGATCTCAAGGTAAAGATTGCATTTTCGTTGTGGTTGGTAGATTAACTAAATTTGGACACTTCTTACCTATCACTACAGAATTCACAGCTGTTCAGCTTGTAGAATTGTTCTTTCGAGAGGTATTCCGTTTACATGGTTTACCAAAAAATATCATCAGTGACCAAGATAGCAGATTTTTGAGTATATTTTGGGGGGAACTTTTCAGATTGACAGGTACTGAGTTAAATCACAACACGAGTTATCATCCGCAAACCGATGGATAGATAGAAATAGTGAACAAGTGGATTGAGGGTTACCTTTGTAATTATGTGTCTGGTCATCAGAAAGCATGGGTCTATTGGCTATATTTGGGTGAATATTGCTATAACACTACTTATCATATATCTATCGGTATGACTCCTTTCAAAGCACTATATGGGTATGATGCACTTTCTTTTATTGATTTGGCCTTCGCTCAGAGTAATGTTCCCAAGTCCCATGACATGCTTCAGGAATGCCATGATATATTGAAAGCACTTAAAGAAAACTTGCAATGTGCTCAGAATCAACAGAAAATTTATGCAGACAAGAAGCGTGTTGAACGACACTTTGAAATTGAGGAATTGGTGTACCTTAGACTACAACCCTATAGGCAGTCATCCCTCAAACGGAGCGGGGCAGAGAAATTGATGCCTCGATTTTATGGGCCATACTCGGTAATTCGGAAAGTTGGCAAAGTGGCATATGAGTTGGATTTACTTGAAGAAAGCAGAATACATAACGTATTCCATGTATCTTGTCTCAAAAAAGCTTTGGGTCAGCAGGTGACAATATCAGAGAACTTACCACCACTGAATGAAGAAGGGAAATTAGAAATGATACCCGAAGTGATTTTGGAAACCCATGACCGACATTTGAGGAATAGGACAATCAAGGCATACCTCATTAAATGGCAGAAATTACCATTGGAAGATGCTACTTGGGAAAATGAGCAGGTTCTTCATTATCCTGGATTACAGTTGCTTGTGGGCAAGCAACATTGGGCAGGGGAGACTGTAATGTTCCTCCAAATAAAGAAATAAACCTTGAAAATAAGATGACATGTTATTAATTATTTTTATATTAATACTCTAATCTAGGATTAATATAAATAATTAATATTGTTATTTTATTTTGTTAATATTGTTAGCATAAATTGAATAAAGGTAGCTCGTAAAACTACTTCACAGGGGAATAAAATGGCATAGCGTGAGATGTTTAAGCACACTTGGAAAAGAGAATTTACAGTACAGTGTGACAGAGACAATCGGGATTTATCCTCCTTTCGTCAGTGAGAAACTGGCCTATCAGTGGAAGAGAGATAGCGTAAGCAGTGGGTGGTGACGTGAAGCTAGAAGAGACGTCGCGTTGGTGTATGTCCGCGGAAGTTCAATATCGGCATGAGTACCAAGGCACATTCACATATTTCTAAATACTCGTGTGGGGAGTGATTCCGGACGCAGAAACCAGACGGAATTAGCATTTCGGGAGTGATTCCGGAAGCAGAGGCCAGACGACACTTGCATTTCGTGTATCGTGTTAAGGAGACCGATATCAAGTTTTCGCGTGGGTTGTAGATAACTCACAGTAGCAATAACGGAGGGGTGCAAAACAGATAGACAACACCGACAATCAGCATATCGTGATGTGAAGACCCAATATCGGGTTAGTGGGAGGAACCGTAGTCATCACGCAGTAGCGAAGGGTGCAAGACAGAACTACTATCTATGCAGTAGTAGATAGTGGAAATAGAATACAAGAAACGTCGGGCTCATAGGTGTGTGTTCGCACATCCACGGGAGTGTTTCCACCCGTTCGTAGGTCCTTTTCCTCGACGGTCATCACAGAGCATATGAGTCTTTCCGGAGGACCACCGCGAACTGCCATCATCATGATCCAACAGGTGCACAATGAACATTAACTTTAAGATATCAAATGTGTATGATGTCTGTTCAATCCATGTCAAAATGATCAATAAGTAAGGAAGTTAACTTTGGACTGCACATAATATTTTTGTTGGATAAGGTTCATAGGCAATTCAATTGACAACTGATTAATTTAATAAATGCATCTCTGTATAAACTGGTCATATACCTTAAATTACAGTCAGTTCAAGCAAAGAACTTTACAGCAAGTAAGGAATTTTACACATTGGTGTGAGGTTTGTTGGTTGAAAATTTTGTACACTTGGGGAAATATACAAAATTGTGGCTTCAACCACAGTGTGTGAGTAAAAATCTCCTAATTAAGGGAAGACTCCCCCTATCTACAAACTAAACTAATCTAATATGAGTGGGACAACAGTCTTTCTTCTTCTTTCAAGAAAAACTATACTCTTTTCTCTTCATAGAAAAATAGTAGCAACTAGAAATAAATAACAACAAATACAGAAATGAGACTTCTTTGTAGGATTTTTGGAACATAAAGGGAAGCAAAGTTTCCATGAAGGCACAAAGACCTCTGTCACTTCCCCGAGACGGGAAAACAGAAAGAAAGCTCACAGTCTTCAACTATCTATTCTCCTATCAACCTTTTTAGATGATTTTCTGCTAACTAAGCACAATATTTAGCAGCTCAAAGTCTAACTACATGATGCCCTTCAACTCACATGCACAAGTCTTAAAAATAGAAGTAGCATGAAGTCTACAAGCTATCTTCCCACTTTAGCTTTCCACACTAGTTTCAGATATGATAAGCAACTCAAAGTCTACAAGACCAAAACTGTAAACCAAACATATAACTCTAAATACAATTAGCAGCTCAAAGTCTGCAAGATTGAATTTAAATCCCTCTTTCACAATAGAACAAAACTCACAATCAACTCTAGAAAATGTTGTCACATAACAACTTGAATTGGCACAAAGTCTCAACACAACTTGCCTCTTTTATTGAAAGTAGTCTGATTTATATCTAAACTCAAAGTCTTAGAGTGCATATACAAACTGGCAGAATTTTGTTGCATTGCAAAAAAGATCCTTATTTACAAATGAGGGTCCTCCTTATATGGGAAAATGTTGGAGAAAAATGTGGGCACAGTTGACTAATTAAACTGCACAGTCCCACTTGACTACAACTTCAGCAGAAAGAAAATATGCAGCTGCGAGAAAACTTGCAGCATCTAACAATGCAACTACATGAAAAGAAAGTGTCAAAAAGAGGACACTTTATTCATCTTTCTCCTCCTCATTGGATTTCTGAAATTCTTCAAATCGAGCTAAAGCAACTTGCATCTTAGCTTTGTCTAGCGCCATATCAGCAATCTCATCAGCGCATCTTCTTTTCTCTGTCGATTTGCTCGAAGAGGGCTCGGACATTTCAACATGGATCACTAGTGTTTTGAAAATGATCACCATCAGACCAGCAAATTTCATCAATCAGAACAAGAAACAGGAGTCAGAAATGACTTAGGAGACAAAAAGGGAAAAACTTGCAGGTCGGACTTTAAAGTCCGAAGTGCAAGTTCAAACAACATCATATGTAGGTCGGACTTTGAAGTCCGATCTGCAAGGGAAAAACTTGACAAGCAACTGCATGTCGGACTTTAAAGTCCGATCTGCAACCTGGGAAGGAAACTCAAAATTCGCACATCGGACTTTAAAGTCCGATGTGCAAGGAAAATCAAGCAAAGATTGCATATCGGACTTTAAAGTCCGATATGCGAGAAGGGCAAAACTTAACTTGCAGGTTGGGAAAAATTCCCTGACCTGCACATAGACCTGTAGGTCGAGAAAAATTCCCCGACCTGCACATAGATTGGTAGGTAGGGAAAAATTCTCCGACCTGCATATGGATCGGTAGGTCGGGAAAAATTCCCCGACTTGCACATAGACCTGCAGGTTGGGAAAAATTCCCCGACCTACACATAGATTGGCAGGTCGAGAAAAATTCTCCGACTTGCATATGGATTGGCAGGTCTGGAAAAATTCCCCAACCTGCACATAAAGGTAGACTTGCAAGTTGGGAAAAATTCCCCGACTTGCACTTAAACCGGCAGGTCGGGAAAAATTTCCCGACCTGCACATAAGGGCAGACCTACAGGTCGGGAAAAATTCCCTGACCTGCATTACTTGGTAGACCAAAACTGCACTTCGGGTTTTAAAACCCGACATGCAGGAAAACACAAGAAACACTGCATTTCGGGTTTTAAAACCCGAAGTGTAGACAAAAGATAAAATAAAAGATGAAGGCAAATTCATGAAAATGACAAAAACGAAGATGCAAACTGACACGACTTACGAGGGAAGTCGACCGACCTTGGAGGATGTAGGCTATGAAATAGATATGTTTCATAGGGGTTGTACTATGATTTTAGCCGCGCTGAAATCGAGGACAACAAGGTCTTGAAACTCCTTATTATGAAAGTTAGAGCATTTTCTTTATCGCTGGCCTGAGAAACCCTTAAAACCAGGGTTTTGATGCAAAAGCGGTCACAATTCAACATTCCATCATGGGAATGGCCTGAAACCTTGGGGAATGTTGAATTGGCTTGTATATTAAATGTTCCAAGTGGTTTGGGAGGCAGGAAGTGTCATTTGCAATTTTTAAGATGATGCCCTAGGCTTGACATCTCTTATGTGGCAAGCCTATGCAGCAGAAGAAGTGGATGAAACCCTTGGACAGTGGATTGAAAGGTGAGTGAACTTGGCATGGGAGGGACCCTTGAACATGTACAGACCTCAGACAAGTGCCCAATCTTCCTTCTAATATGACTGGTGAAGACTTTTAGTGTCAAACCTCCAATACCGGCTAGAGGCGCATAATTAGGGGTAAAGTGGACAGACCTTTTAAACACAAAACCCAAATGCCAAAGTGTGAAGTTTCGAAGGGCATCCAAAAGGGTATCCAAATCTGTGATTTATTCTAGGGGTTGTTAAGGGAGATTGGAAGAGATTGTGCAAAAACCCAAATAGGAGGCCTAATCGCTTGTAGCCCTTACTAGGTCTCTAAGGGTAAACAATATTGGGGATCTTGTAGAACCTGATCAAGAGGTCCAAGTCAATGCAAATGCCTTGTCTCACATGATGTTTTATCCACAAATGTCATACTTCACCATTTGAGCAAAAGATCCTATTTGCTAAGGGTTTGGGGTTGTTAGGTGTTCTTGGTTGGAGGGGTTGAGTTAGAAGGAGTAGAAGACTCCTTGTCACTTGTGAGTTGTCTTTTTGAGAGAGATCCTTGGGAAGGATACCAGGCCTTGGGAATGCTGAAGACATTACACCATTGGATGGTGTCTAATGAAGACCCTTTGAAGGGAGAAAATCAATCAAGTTGTGCACAACACCAAACCCTCTGCATCAGTAGGTTAGGTAGAAACCAACCTTCGCAACTCAACTACAAATAATAATGCACAACAACTAATATAATGGTTACCTAAGTTGGAATTAAGCACCGTAAATAGGTGAAAACCTACTTACTCTGACAACCCCCCCTAAGTATAACTTAGGGAGAAAAATGCAATATGATATGGGTCCTGCCAACAAAGGCCATGTTAGGTACCCATATACGACTAATCATGCAAATAATCTTTTACAAATGGAGAAAAGGAGAAAACCTCATGGGATAAAACTCCTCTCCAAAAAAGAGATAATGCAAATGAAGATAAGTGATAGGATGAGTGATATATGGAGTTCTCAACACCAATACCCCCCAAGAACTACATCCATCATGAAAATTCAATCGATAGCCCCCCCATAGGAGGGGAGGTGAGAGACTACGTAGCCCCCCCATAATGAACAATCTCTTGCAATGATGTTAAGTGTTCGAAGACAAAATAAGATCCAATGCTTACAAACAGCTTGTCTCCCCTTAGGAAGAAACAAAACCATGTATAGATGCAGGTATGCTTCCCATTCTGGATAGGAATTGGTAGGAAGTGGAATCAAAATGTACGATGATGTCTCTGAAAACTGCTCACGTGTCTCTTTGTCCATGAAAGATAATGATGCCACACTCCAATCAGGTACATGCCCAATCAAATAAGAAAGTGACATATTGGAACTATGTGGAAACTGATATGGAGCAAAATCCAAAGGCGAAGATTTTGTCACAGCAGGAATGCAATGGCTGTCATCAAAGAGGAGAGAAATCCCCTCAAGAGTGCCCCCCTGTAATGTCCCCACTTTGAAATAGAATTTAATGGTAAATATTAATAATAAAAGTAAAATTTAGAAGAATAAAAATAAAATTAAAATGAAAAAGAATAAATTAAATATAATTAAAAATTTAATTAAGTTAATGAATGGAAAAAGGCATGAAATGATAAGTTGTGACTGCCCCAAATATGAGGTATAAAGTGTTGAAGAGAGCCTCATTCGAAGGGGAAAATTTTTGGGGAACCAGAAGTGGAGAACTGACTTAAATAAAAAGTGCAGATCTGATTGTGAAAGCTTGTGTCCCTTTCAAAGGTCAGAAATAATGAAGAGTTGCACTCTTTCAAAGAGTGCTAATGGTGAAAGGGTGCGTCTCTTGCCAAAGGGCATACATGATGAAGAGGTGTGACCTCTCCCTCACATTGAGAGATATACAGGTAAGGAATCAAAGCATCCGGTAACATCACCATCGATCAGTTCAGATCAGAACTGTTATAAAGTTACAGGCAGTAACATCTTTGTTCTTGGTGAAATGGTTAACACAGAGGTTATACCTCTTGATAAACACACCCTCCTACAAGAGACACATCATTCCTAATCTGCCCTTGCGCCTAACATAAATAGAATCGGGCTGAAGGCTTGAAGGGGATATAATTTGGCGGAAAGAATAGAGGAAGAAGGAAGACGTCGGGAAGTGAAGATGCACACAGGCACCTAAATAGATTGGGTGTTTTGGAGAAATTATCCATCCAGCAATCAAGACAAAAAGAATAACACTTCAGGATCAGAGTAAGGAAACAATACACTAAGCACTTCCAAGCTCAGTAAATAAGAACAATCGGTATACATCCTTGTATACATACACATTAAATTCTGTAACAATATTTGTGATCAGTTTCTGCATACAAGTATACATATTTCTGGTCAACATTCTGCATATTTATGTTTACTGATTAATGCATTGGAAATACATTATGTTCACATCAATTTAATTAGCCAGAATTATACATTATTCTGAATGCTCCTGGTATGATAAAAGGGAGAGGAGTTATAGTTAGGAAAACGGTGTTGGGGTTATCTCATAGGCACGTCACCTCATGGTTTAAGATCGGGGAGTCCCATGAGGCCAAGGGGGTACAAGGATGCTACCCTTGGGCCTATGAAGTATAGACTTCCTAGGCACCTTACTGTAACAACTCTCCTCCCTCTGTCATACTGAATGGATATGTAAATATGGTAGATAGGATAGGTCTGACAAGTGGAGGGAAATGGTGATAGGACACTCCACTAGGTAGGCCACCTCATTGATGGCATGGGTCACGTGGGGTCAAGCGGGCTAAGTCCGCTCTTGAGCCTAGATGGGGGAGTCTCTTGGACACCACACTTGTTTATCCTAGTCTATGTTCATTACATGAATAAGCTTTTAGAGCGAACTTATGTCTTACTTGGCACAGATATTAGAATCTATTATGATCATGTATGCAACACTATATATGTATGTATTTTATCTCTCCTAACCTGTTTGCAGGGCTCTGCTCCGAGTCTCCAGATATTCCTAAAACTCATTCCACTCTATTTAAGGCCTAAGACAGGTATTCATTTATATGGTATTATGAAAGTTGTTATCTAACATTATTTCCTATAAATATAGGTGTTATTATACTAGCTTACCTTCTAAATGATAACTAGTGTTACTGCTTTACATAATTTTTGGTTATGTTAAAATTAATCTCTTCCTTATTGTTGTGCGTTGCACACGCTCCCTGTCGCCGACAGGGTCCCCTTTCCTGTTTTGAGCTTTCAATCGTTGTCCTGAGGTTCCAAGCAGAGTTTCTCGTGTCTCTTCGAGCGAGTTTGCGACCAATCCGTAAACTGATTGGCGTTGAAGTAATGAACCGATGAGTCCTCCTGACTAGTCTAGCTCTCGGGCGTGAACGCCAAGAGCTTTGTTCCAAAATTTTGAAAATCGCCTTAGATAGGCGTAAGATGGTAGGAATTGACGGATCCCGCCAAGCCAGGGCTATGAGGCTGATTACATAAAGTTTGTCACCCGACCTTTGCAAGGTTTGGGCGAGAGATGATTTTCGCCTGCTGATGAAAGATCGAATTGATCGGCCAAGTGCCTTAGTATTCTGATGCCTCCCAAATCCAGATTTGTGGAACCTGGCAAAACTAGTAGCAGGTCCGACGTTCCGTGCAAGTTTCCAAAATTGTCTAAGGGGCAGATTTCGGGCCCTGGAGCGAAAATTTCAAAGCAGATGCTCCCTACTCGATTCGAAAGCAATACAAAGTTCTTTTAAAATGTTGCAAAGATAGTGCTTCAAACCCAAAAAATCACTCAAAGTGTTATTTTCGGAACGCAGAAGAAAAGAAAAGCATAAAGTTTAAAACGGACGCATGAGGTCCGAAAGTCCGAAAATCACTTAAAGTGTTATTTTCGGACCCCAGAAGAAAAGAAAAGCATAAAGTTTAAAAGGGACGCATGAGGTCCGAAGGTCCGAAAATCATTTAAGTGTGATTTTCGGACCCCAGGTCCGAAGTTTAAATCGTGAAATGTTTTAAAGCGCGCCTGAGGTCCGAAAGTCAGAAATCGCGAAAGCATCCGAATTTCGGACCCCTGAGAAAAAAGTAAAACGCGAAGTTAAAAAGAAAACTCTCCTTGGTCCGAAAACGCATCCGACCCCCGAAATCACTTAAATCCTTATTTTCGGACCTTAGGTCTGAGGTTTTGAAAAGTGCGAAATCTTTTAAAAACGCGTTGAGGTCCGAAAGCCCGAAATTGTTTAAGTCCTTCTTTTCGGACCCTTGAGAAGAAGATAAAGTAAAACGCAAAGCTTATTTTCGGACCCCAGGTCCGAAGTTTAAATCGCGAATTGTTATTTTTGGACCCTAGGTCCGAAATCGCGAAAATGAAGTGCGAGATGTTTTAAAACTCTCCGAGGTTTCGAAAGCACCCAACGTAGGCGGCGAGTCCTCCGAAGTTTTTCCCAAATCGCCGAAGTTTGAACGGGCGTCGTGACTCCAAGGTTTGCCGAAGTTTGCCAAATGTGTTCCAGCTCCGAAGTTCCAAAGTTGCGGGAGCATGCGAAAAAAGGGCGCTCAGGTCCGAGGTTTTGAAGAGCTCCGAAAACGTCTCCAGCTTGCCTAAAACCCCAGGGACTTCCGAAATTCGCCAATGGGTTGAGATCTCCAAGTTTGCAAATAACGTTCAAGCTCCGAATTTCGTGCAAACTGGGTGAAGCCAAGTTTAAATTCCGAAACCTCCAAATTCGTCAAAAATCCAAAGTTGGAGAGAAAATGCAATTCAAAATTTGAAAGAACTCTCCAAGGTCCGAAAATAAGAAGGTAAGACGCTGCATCAACCCCCCTTGACCATTTAAATTCAGATTGCCAAGCGTAAAACCATTTAAAATTGATAAATTCTCTTTCGTCCACCAAACCGCGAAAATTTAAATCAAAGGGATAACCGTTGGGATTCAAACTTTGCAGGATCGTCCGTTCATTTCACGCGACGAGGTCGGGTAATCTCTCGCCATCCGCTCCCATCAGGTAAGTACGCTTTATCGCATATGATCATTTGAAAATGCTTAAATCAAGTAGACAAGTGCGCGAAATTTGATCGCAATGCTTGAATTCTTGAAGTCTGCATCTCTTTTTCATAGAACGTTGTTCAAGGCATTCGAAATTTAGAATTCACTCCCAAGGTTTAGCTAGAAATTGCATCTCTTTTCAAACTCAAGAAAATTTCCATGTTTTGCCTCTGTTGAAAATGAGTCCAAAATCCGAAAGTGATAAGTATAAATGCGTAGTCACAAATCTTCAAGAATATGCTGCGGTTAAAGTTAATCAAGTTGTTAGCTAAAATGATATTGCCCCATGTCCGGACTAAACTCTAAATTAATCCCGGCTTGCTGGAGCACTTCTTTTGTTGTCTAACCCACATTACCGTTCTTGTATCACCTTATAATCCGCGTCCGGCTGTGCAGGATAGATGCCTAAATCGGCGGTGGAATCATCAAAAACACCCGCTGTAGCCGAAACCTCACGAGCATCCAAATCAGACATCCCGTGTAAGGTTGAAAAGATGAAGTATCAGTATCAACGGGGAGGATTAAGGGAGTCGAAGGTTCAGAGCGTCTGGGACAACATTGGTGACACCGACCTTGGCCATATTGATATTCAGGACTTCAGGAATCGGGTCTTCTCACCCAACGCATATGGCAGGCCTAGGTAGATGGTGGAAAGTGGCATCGCCCAAGCGGCAGGTTTTCCTCCAGCAATCCAAAATTATGAATTAGTAGTGGAGGCTGCTCGACATTACGAACCAAAGTCCAGATTAGTGCTTCTGGAAAATATGACTATCGCCGACTTCTCCCCTGAGGCTATCGGTGATGCATTTGATATCCCCTTTCCTAATAATCCCACAGCTACAACCATAGACGAAGCACAAGGGGCATATGATATGAATCCGGCCCGATGCAGGGCACTGATTAACGAAGAATGGTTCAAGGAGAAAAGGCCTTCGAACACCAGGATTGTGAAAAAGACCCCCTGAAGTGATTTTCATAATGAACATGGGGATATGGTCACCTTACTCAGCCGAGTCATGGGACTTCCTAAGTCCAGCTACTTTGAAGAGTGGATGTTCTATTTTACAGAGCAGGTCTTCGCCAGAAAGTCTAAGTTTGACTGGGCCCAGATCATAAGCGATAACATCCACACTCAGCTGATTGAGCTCGAAACAAAGAAGTACTTCACCATGACCTCCTATTTGGTCTATATGTTCGCAAAGAACCAGCCACTGCCAGGATTGATAATGAAAGGTGAGATCGGGAATGGGCCTGGTCAGGTGAAAGTCTATGATTGCTACCCGCAGCTACACTACCAGTATATAGCTCAAAGGGAAAAGAACAGCCCGGCTTACGCGGTTGGTCAGTATGAACGCGTCAATGACACCTTCACAATGCGCTTGGTTAGGCTAATGCAGGGCGGGTTGCACATAAGGCTCTCGGAGCAAGCTACTACTTTAGTACAGAGGTGTGGAGCCTGGTTCATCCAATTCCCAAGGTTTTCCTACATCGGAATAGTTGGCTTCGATGGTGCCCCCCTTCGACTTCCACGGTATCCAACCGACAAAGTAATCCTTATGGAGGTGGCAAGGCAATCACGCCCCGCTGACATCTTACTTCGAGAGAGCAAGCAGGCTGGATTCACATTTCCTATGATCATAGGCAACCATGATGTCCAATTGAGGACCCCCACCCTAGCAGAGGAGTCCCTTGCAGAGCTGGCCTCTTATGGCCTCCAAGACCATTTCCCAAGAAAATACTTCGATCATGATAATCTGGCAAAAAGGGCCTATGGTCGAAGATACAGAGCAAAGGAGTCAGTTGAAGACTATTGGAAAAATTGCTTTGATGACTACGAAGTCAGGCGACGAGAATATTCTAAGTTGAGTGTGCAGCAGATGCGACTCTTTGAATACCGTCAGGTCCCAGATCAGCTCACGGACTCAACAAATTGCCTCCAAGTCCGAGAATTCGAAGCAGTAAGACACCTCTTGCCAGGCGTTGATTGGTCTCAGGACCCAATCACGGATTTCGAAGCAGTTATGGTAGCCCCAACAAGATACACAAATCAGTGGTTACATCATCAGATCGAGAGGCTAGTTCATGAAGGGGTCCAGTTCACTTACCATTTGATGGGCAGTCTTGACTCTCAGTCTTCCGAAGACGAAGGGACATCAACTGAGAAACCAGAGAAAAGAAAGAAAGCTAAGGCTTGCAGAGGAACTCGGACGTCCAAAAGAACAAGAAGGGAGAAGATTCCCATAAAGAGGCCAGAGGCCACTTCATCTTCAAAAGACCCCAGTTCGTCCGACGATGCCATAGAATTGGATTGCGTACCTGCTCCGCCTTCCCAGAGCGACATCGATGCATTCGAGGCCAATGATCCTCCTGCACCTGATGTACTAGACACCGAGCCAAAAGGCCTCGAGTTGACCAAACTAGGTAACCAAATAAAAGAAGGAGAAATCCCATCCACCTAGGGGGTCGAAGTGCATGAACCTACCCAGCAGAGCCGTCACGAGTTGCTACTCCTTAATACAGCCAAGGACGACTCGACCGTCGAAGGAGAACAAAGGATAGACGAAATTCATGAGCCCGAGAGAACTGAGGAGCAACCTTCACAGGAGGATGTCAGACAATTGTTCAGCGAAATAGGGGAGAACTCAGCTGCAAGCAAGGAGCTTCCTCCCTCTTTCACTCCTCCGATGGCGGGGCAGCTGCGAATTTGTGGTCAGCCAGTTGAGAGCGTAGGAGAACAGGATGCTAACCTGACCCTATCATCAACCTAGACAGTGCCTCAAGAGTGGCTGATCGCCAGAGCTCAGCGTAGGGCCGCCACCAAAGCACCCATCGATCTAGAGGATATCTTCTCACGAATGGATCAAGCAAAAGCTAAAGGGAAGAAGAAACCAAGGGCATATTCTAGAGTAACCAGGGACGAACAAAGGAACTGCACTCTTCATATTGCCACCCCGCCCGTAGACAAGCCAGCAGATCAAATAACACTGGCAGATTATAGCATTACGACTGTCCCCATCGGACGAGCTACAAAAGAGCAGGAAAAGGAAGAATTTAAGGATTCAGTGCAGAACATACTCAGACAGCTCGAGGAGATCACAGCGGAAAAGGATATGTATCGGGCCCGTGCTGAACAGGCCGAGGGATACATCGATAAGCTCCTACGGCCATTGCACAACCCCTCCGAATCCCATATTCCCCCAATGGCATTGGCACAAAGGACCACGACTGAATTTGAAGGAATTCGGGATACCGCAAAGGCCGTCAAGGAATGGACATAGGACATCAAGAAGAAGGGAGAACAGATCCTTAGGGAGGTGAAAGAAATGGCTCTCCATCGAGAGCTCACTCTAGTCAGGCTGTTGGAGGTAAAGAGGGAATCCCTTCACATGCACGAAGTGGCGGCCTCTACCCTTCCCCTCATGAGAGCTCTTTTCTGGACACATGCGCAAATTCCCACATTGTCCGACATCCTAGATCCCCATGGCATCAGTGTTCTCAAGGAATGATACTGGACCATCACCATGAAGAACGACGCCCAGGAAATTATTGACAAAGAAAATGACGCATGTGAGGTAATTCTGGGGAACATGCAGGAGCTAGGTAAGACCATCCTTCGATCGATGGTTTCAAGATGGATAAATGACCTATCCGACAGTGTAATCCGGCCAGACTGGGAAGAAAGGTTGGGAGCAGATAAGGTTTCTTATTCCGTTGGAGACTTGAGTTTTGCTGGTCAGTTCCATTCAGACATATTATGCTTCGAGCGTAATCGCTCCAGCTGGAATGACGGTTTAAAGCACGTAGACCGGTATCTCGAGGGCATGCAGTACAAAATTCGCCACCCTCCCATGCCTCCTTTCAGTCTCCTCTTCCAGTTATGTATCAAATTTCAGGAATACGTTCGCAAGGAACGGGCAGCAGGTCGTGATTTATGGCGGGAATACCTGCGTGGCGAGGACCAGTTTCTAAAGAAAGAGTGTGAAACCGAAATAGAGAAAATAGTTTCTCAAAAGTGTTTTTTCCCTTCCAAATCTTAAAATGCACTTTTGTCCCAAAAAGGTGACAGTTGACTTTTGGTCAACAAATTGTAAAACTTTCTTATACACCTTTTTGGATTGTTCCAAATTGTTGTAATTATCCCTTTTTGGGTAGTTATTGCCCATTTTGGGGTAGTTGTTGATATTTGCCTCCCATTTATGGGCATGGGCAGCCCTGCTTTATGGATGAATCTGGGCCACTTATTTAGATTTAATCCAGGCCATTCATCTTTTTTGAGGCCTATTTAAGGGACTGGTTTTCCCTCATTTTGTAAGAAGTTCTTGGATTGTTGCGAAAGCTCTGAAGGAATTTGCAGGAATTAATACAATGGATTAAGACTATTTTCAAGTTTCCTTGTGAGTGCATGGTCTCCTTCTTCACTTAATTTTGAAAGCTTTTAGTTATGTTTATTCATTTTGCATAGCAGTTTTTAATCAAGCATCTGATAGAGTCTTCATAGTCCATACCATTAGAGAATAGCTGATTGCTTTTTCTTTCCGCATGGTTAACCTGGACCATTTCATGCTCAGTTCGATTATCAAATATATATATACCATGAATGTAGATATTCTAATATCGAATTTGGTAATATGAAAATCTGGTTTCTCCTTTGAAGATTGCACTAAGTTTATGCAAGCATTGTGTCTAAATGGCTGATGATGCCTAATCTAGTTTCCTGGAGGTGTCTGTCTGCTTGATTGAATCTGCTGTCTTAGTTAGAATTTACAGTTCATGTCTCTCTCTCTCTCCCTATCCTTCCTTTCTTTTCCCCTTTTTTTTTTATCTATTCGGAAAATCTGCAGTCCTACTAAAACAGCTTCAAATTAACCAATATCATCTAATGGAAAGATCGTAAAAGGGTCCGGGGAACTTATCCATAGAACTGCCAGTCAAACGTAAGTCCCGTTGTGTTTCCAGCATAAACACATCAAGCCACTGAGAGATCCCGCAATCAAGACCTGACAAAAGAAACCTTGAGGTAGTCTCCTTTGATCAAACTTAGAAAACAGCATTAGAGACTTCCTTATCTCTAGAGAGAGTAGGATAATCAGTCGGTTATTCTATTCTGCGTTGGCCGTATGGAGTTTGCAGCAATGCGATTTCATCCACGTCAACACTTATACTTAGATAGGACTGTTATTTTTGGATAATTTTAGGAAGGGACATTACACCCCCAAATCTGAAATGTGAGACTCCACAAACAATGAACCAATGTCTACCAAATAGGTTTCCCAATTAGGAAGACAAATAGATACCTTGTGCAATGAATCATTGACATTGTGTTCAATAGCCAAGTCAGAAAGATAATGATGCTCCCACTGATTAGGAACAATGGAAGTCTCAAATGACTCTGGATAAGGAGTCAATGATGGTGGATCAACTATCTCTAAAGAAGAATCAAGAACCTTTGAAGCAACCTCCTCCAAAGGATCACAAACATGAGTTATCTTCTCTGAAGAATGAAGAGGTACATTGTCATCAGAAATAGGATCATCCAGAAATGGCTGAGAATCAGGTATGCCATATAACTGCCGAATGTGAGTCCAAAAGGTATGCGGGCACTTAGAAGGAACAAGTGGCTCCGAAGTATTTTCATCTAAATACATAAACATAATTCTGAAGACTTGAGCCCTATTTCGTTTCCAAACAAGATTCTAACAAGGGGTGCTAGGAAGAGGAACAAGATTATAGAAATATGGCAATAATTGAAGCTCACTAAGATGAGTGATTAAGAAATCGCTCCATTGCCTATAGTTCCCCCCTCTCCAGGACAAAAGAGAAAACCATTTTGATAAATGATTCTTTGAGAAAATAAATATAGAAATGTAATCATTACAAGATGAATGAAAACTGAAAAAAACCTTATTGCTGCAAAAAAATATGGTGGGACCCGTTAAGGGTGATGAGTTGGCAGATGAATCGTGCCAATTGACCGTCAATTCTTTAAGTCACGTCACCAAGGATCAATACAGATCAACATACCTCTGCACATTAACATGTTCAAACAACCTCGTGCATGTGTGAGAGAAGAGTACACCACGGGTTACCTGAGCTAGTACTTACAACATGAAATGTGGCCATTGGACTATTTAAATTCCAAAAGACTCAATGCCTCCCCAATGTGGGATAAAAAACATTCAAGAAAAGTGCCTTGCTCTGCATTGAACCCACTAGATTTTGTTACTATCAAATTTCCCACCCTAATCCCCACGATAATAGGAAGCCACCACAAATTGCAGGTTTGAAATGTGCATAAGGTGCATGTGATGAAGGAAGGCCTAAATTGATCGCATGGGAAGCTAAATGACTGATTGATTCAAGCCAAACAAATCAGGCCTATCACTGGTGAAAGAACATGGTGATCACACACCATATGCAGGCACCGTGATAAGGTACCTTGCACACCAAATATCAATCAAATAAAATCACATGCCCAAATATGCTGATCTGAATGTTATCGCTGCTAATATCAAACCCAAAAAAATAATGATCCTGATCCAAGGAAGGGCGTTGATTGAATCTGTAATTTACAGAGAAAGAAGAGCCCCCACTTTAGTGCCAGGAATTGCAACACTATAGTAAATAAAATATGATCTACAAACCAAGAAATATCCATTAGGCAAAAAAATGCCAATTGATTGCCAATAAAATATAAAATCGCCCAGCCACAATAGGAATGAAAATGCCGTATAATGACCTCGATTTCGGTGAGTGATAAAAGGCAGATGAGACCCATCCAAAGAACACTAGACAAATGTGGCAATCACCACGAATCTCTATGCACACAAACCAGACAATAATGTAGGCCCAAAAACTCAACAAAGAAAGGAAATTGCCACCCAAATCAATAATAAAACATCAATCGATCACCCTTGGTAATGAGGAAATGAACACGAGCCACCACAATAGATTGGAATGAGTTGCGACTTGATGCACCACACAACTGCTTGGAGAATAGAATGTTGGTTGCCAAGAATGATATGGCTCTGCAAAGTTTGAAATCGTCGGCCAATAAGTGCACCAATTAATTAATGAAGCCTCTTGCAATGAATATTGTTCCAAATGATCAAAGTGGCCAAATGCAATGGATGATGCCAATAGAACTGGAGACTATTACATGGTGCTTGCACCAAATACTAATCCAACAAAAATACCTCCGAACTTTGATGGATGGCTTACTGCAAAAATAGACATTAGAGAATTGAGCTCTACTTAAAGCAATTACACAACTAGATGAAGTTGGGATCTCAATGACTGGCGAAGAGTTGTTGATCCCATGGCTTTGATACAATGTTAGAGCAAAGCTCCTATTGACGGGTTTTTTGTGACCACATAAATGAAGAATAAAGTTTTCCAATGGTCACTTTATCCTCTCTTGATCAAAATCAGATGTATGCTAAGATTGGAGGAAGATCATACATTGACTCCAAGGTTCCAGCTACGTACTAGCGACTTTACTGTGGATATAGACTCGTTTGGCTTTGATGTTTGCTTGTAATCCAAGGGGACGTACATTTGATCATTCTTTCACTTCTTTCCAGTGGCTGGAACTTCATCATCAGATATAGCAATTCTGTGATGCTTTTGCTTTGAATGAACTGAACTGGAATGAATTGAAATTAAAGGGGAAAGGGTTTAGGAAGACTAAGCTTAATTCTAAGAACTCAATAGATAGCAATGCTTTGGATGAGATCAACCACATTTTACTTCGCCACTAGTATACAACTACATAAAACGGGTGCAATCTTTAGAGGATGTGTTTGAGAGATTCTAAACTATTGATGAACACCATCAGAGAACAATGTTCATCCAACAATTTAGGCTAAGCATACACATAAAAATAGCTGAATCCAACCTTGCACTGTTGATAGAAATCATCTACCAACGAAAGGTATGAGCATTTGATCTTCACCTTAAAACATTACAATCAACTCCGTTCATCTAATTTCTTGGAAAATAAAATTCTACTCTGAGGAAGGTGAAACCATGCAAGTTTTGAAAAATAACTTAAGTGGACACCATCAGAGAACAATGTTTCGCTATTGTTATCTCAATAACTTATCACAACCATTTCATACAAATCTCCCTTCTTTACAAATGTAGGGGTCACCCTCTTATATAGGCCTCCAACCTTGATTACATGCAAACCCTAATTAGGCTTTGACCCAAAAGATTCCACACATGATGCAAGAAGGTGGGAATAATTATTAATGACCCATTATGCCCATTATCAATTAATTACATTCCTGCCAAAAATGGCGTCCACTGTGCATTAAATGCACTTCTTTCAAATTCGTCCAATGTGATAAACGCTCCATGCAATAAATCACCCACTGTGCAATAAATGCACCATCACCTCCAAAATTGGCCACGTGCAAAAGATGCTCCACTATCTCATTAAGTATGACGTCTGTCATGCATTCTGTCGCCACTTGGTCAAATATTCCAACAATAGTAAATGTGCCATCACGCTGCCATGCATTCAATAGATTCTCGACATGCAAGTGGACCTCGCTGTCATAGGAACTTCTATAATTTTCTGGGTTGTGCTTCATTAATACAAAATATTCTTTTTGCATGTCACCAACTCATCTTTTGCAAGAATCTTTCTATTCCGGGCTCACAAAAGACATTTTGGATTATTTTCCTACCTTGGAAGAATTTCGACAATCTTTTCCACTTTTGAAGGATTTCTGTACGTTTGGAATTTGAGGAGAGAGAAAATTTTTCATGCCGCTTAACGATGCTTGAACATGAAGTATTCAAGATTGGTGAAGACATCTCGAACCGGAACGAGAATTTGCATCCTTAGTGATCTTTGGGTCCTTGGCCAACGAACTTCAATCTTATCTTCTTGCTTGGGATAGTACTGGTGTTGTGACGTTTTCACACATCGCCCCATTGCAAATGGAGACCCCCCTTCTTTTTAGGCCCTTTCGGTCTTTTGGCTTTGTTTTTTGGGTCTTTTTCGCAGCAGTCTTGTCAGTCTCTCTGCTTTGCAAGTGTTTGGGGGTCATATTGATTAAATCTGCTTTTTGGTTTGAGCGAAGTTGGTGAAGTCTAGGGCCTGTTTCATCAATTTTAGGGTTTCTGCCTTCAGTCCTAGATTTTAGGGGGTTTATGTTAGGGTTTCGAAGAAACTAAGCATGCAACTGGAATCGGAACCTTTCAAGGAACCTCCCAATAAAATTTGAGCCAAAACTGAGCAACTTTCTATTTCTAGAAAGTTCCTTTTTTTTAGGGATTTTACTGAGTCCCGAATTGGTCTAATTTTGCCAAAAATCAAACTTACTATTTTTAGTAAGTTCTATTTTTAGGAAGTTTCTATTTTTAGTAAGTGCTTTTCTGACATATTTTGCCCAAACCTTGACATTTTGAAACACTTACTATTTGGGAAAATCTATTTTTGGTAGGATCTTCACAAGAAAACACTGAAAGCTGAATATCTTTGAAGACGCTGAAGACTCAGCGTTCTTGAAGACCATTTCTAAATCCAGAAGAGTCAGAAGGCAGACAAGTTGGATCAAAAAATGGTTAAGTTTGGAACTCCTATTCCAGAAGAGGAAAGCATGCAAAATCATCCAAGTCCAGAAATTCACATCAATCCACCAATGTCATCCTGATCCGAAAATGGCCTGAAATTTGACTACGTCTCAAAACTTAAAAGATCTTCCAAAATCCAGAATTTGCATTATGATTCCTATGGACCTGAAACCACTCTCAAACATCCTGACAATATATATGAAATATAACTTCTTTTTCATTTCTTATACTTAAATGTTATATTTCATATGTATATCCTGACGAAGAGCCTGGAACTTGTGAAAAGCATCAAAATCCTCCATGCATGAAGAATTCCGCCCAAGGAAATGATTGGGCGCTAGATGAGGCAGGTTAGGAAATGTTTGGAATTTCATGAATCCTCCACAGGGGTGAAAATCAGCCCAACTGTGGACTTGGGCACCAAAATGAGGGTCTCAAGCATAAACAAAAAAATTCCATGAATCCTTCATATAGTGAAAATTTCGCCCCAGGAAGTGATTGGGCGCCAAAATGGAGGAGGCAAGGATAAATGAAAAAATTTCATGAATCCTCCACAAGGGTGAAAATCCGCCCAATTGTGGACTTGGGCACCAAAATGAGGGTCTCAAGGATTCACAAAAAAATTCCATGAATCCTTCACATAGTGAAAATTCCGCCTAGGAAATGATTGGGCGCCAGAATGGAGGAGGGAAGGATAAATGAAAAAATTTCATGAATCCTCCACAGGGGTGAAAATCTGCCCAACTGTGGACTTGGGCGCCAAAATGAGGGTCTCAAGGATTCACAAAAAAATTCCATGAATCCTTCACATAGTGAAAATTCCACCCCAAGAATTGATTGGGCGCCAGAATGGAGGAGGCAAGGATAAATGAAAAAATTTCATGAATCCTCCATAGGGGTGAAAATTCGCCCAAGATGAAGGACAGGCGCCAAAACCAAGGAGGCATGGAGGATTCACAAAATTCACTGAATCCTCCACCAAGTCAAAATTGCACCCAAGAAGAAGAAATTCCAAGAAAGTGAAAAAATTGGTTGTGTCGGAAATTCCTTCCTTCAGGACAAAATTCCAGGAAAGGTAAAAGATTGACCAAGTGTTTGAAATTTCTTCCTTCAGGACATAGTTCTTGGAAATCATGAAAATTGGCTAAGGCATGAAGAATTTCCTTCCTCAGGGTAAGGAACAAATTCCTTTCCAAAGGAGAATTCCTCCACAACAAGAAATCACACCCAAGGATGAATTGAAGATAAAATTTCTAAGGCAAGGAAGGATCCAGGGATGAACTGAACAAGAAATTCCCCCAGGGAAAAATTTGAAAAATCCATTTTTCAAGGCTCAAATGACCTCCAAATTTAGAAATTTTTGAAGATATAGATACGTGAGAGAATTCTCTCTCTTCTGGACCAAAACCCTAAAATTGTGGAAATTCGTAAAAACTAGGAGATGGTGGAGAATTGTTGAAAATCTCCTCCAGAGCAAGGAGAGTTCGAGAAACTTCAAGAAAAATTCTTCATGGATCAAATTCTTCTCTCCTGAAGTTTTCTCTCTCCAAGGTTTTCTCGCCAAGTGGCAGCTGAGTCAACGGACGTTGAATTAATGAAGCATCTCTCTGCATGCAACCATCACATTTATGGCATTATGATATATTCCTTCTGCATGCAGTCGTCACATTTATGGCATTGACAGATTCCTTTGCATGCAACTGTCTCATTTATGGCATTGACAGATTCCTTTGCATGCAACCATCACATTCAAAAGATGATGGTGCATTTATGGTGTCATGGGCGATTTTTGCATGAGGGTACATTCATTGCAAAGTGGGCACTCGTGGAATGTAATTAATTGTAATGGGATGGAATTAATTGTATATGGGCATGATGGGTTATTAATTGGAGATTCCCACCTTGTTGCATCTTGAGTGTAGAATCTTTAGAGCAAACCCTAATTAGAGTGTTGCATGTTATTGTTAAATTTTAAGCAATCAAAAGTTAATCTTAAATAATCAGGTTATAACAGAACAGTAACAGCAATAAAAACACAAACAAGACACACAAATACCCTGGGAAAACCTCCCTCTTGGAGGTGAAAAACCCAACCACAAAGTACAATGTGTATTATCTCAAATGTAGGCAATTACAAGGCAAGTGTGCTTATCTCAGATTGTTGTTCAACCAGCAAGATAGCAGATCTGAATTCCTCTTTATATGATAATGGAGATTGCAGCCCGTATCATCAGCATCAAATTCGCTCAAGGCAAGTCTTCATTAGCTTCGCAAGATCTTAATAGCATCACCTAACAGCCAACCTTCACACAATGGATGAGGAGCAAGTTTGCACAAGAGAGAGAGATAGAGATCGCCAAATGTTGGAGAGCAGATTACATGTGTTGACAGCCTTAAGAATGATTCGCCTTGTATATCAATTGACTCATTTTGCTGTGCAAATGACTTGCTTATATACTTGACTTGTGGTGTCAAGTCTCAAGTTGGCTTGCCTTGTTAATTTAATAATAATATTATGTATATCGTCCAAACAGGTCTTGACCTATTAAGACGTTATTGCTTGATTGCCCTTACCACACGCTACATGAGTTTGGGCCCAACCCAATTACATAATCGCTCAAAATACATATTGGGCCTACCCTATCTACAAGTTACATTCAATATAGGACCATAAGTTACATCCCCTAAATAGGGTCAGACCAAATTACAAGTTACATTTATAGGACCAGTCCTATCCACAAGTTGCATTATATATAGTTCTTGCCCAAGCAAGACATAATTACAAGTTACATTTATTTGGGCCCAACCCTAAGTTCGATTTACATAATAGATAATACATGTGTATTTTAATTGCCATTGACAACATTAAAATACAATAGATAGGTATCCGAGCTAGCTACTATTTCAACAGATATCATGGCTTGAGGCCTATTAAAAGGGGTGACCCCCCCTTATTTGTAAGGAGGGAGCTTTGTTTGGAATTGTTGCGATAAGTTTTGAGATAATAACAGTGAAACATTGTTCTCTGATGGTGTCCATTTAAATTATTTTTTCAAAGCTTGCATGGTTTCACCTTCCTCACTTAGATTAGAAATAATAAAGTGCTTTGATTTCAATAGAGAATGTAATGGTGTCTGATGAATTTCCATGGTTCATACTTTTTGCATCTTGCTGATTGTAAGTTACAGTGTAAAGTTAGTCTGAGCCCCCTAAATTTGTGCTGAGTTCGATTGTGGATAGTCGTTTGGATTGTGCCGTTTTTGGGTATTCAAATGTACTTTCTCGATTTGAAAATCCTCTACCATCCCCAGAAGATTGCACTGGTTCTTGCGGAGTTGTAGTTGATCTTGGCGAAGCAGAGCTTGGTTTATTTGGAATTTGTCCACCAAAGCACTATTCATTGTTATCACTGCCCTTAGGATTAGATTTAGATCCTTCTGAACCCTTTCCCTTTTCTTTCAGTTCATTTTAGTCCGTTCGAAGCAGCAACATCGCAGAATTGCCATATCCGATGATGGAGTTCCAGCCACAACAAAGAAGTGAAAAAACGATGCAAACGTAAGGCCCCTTGGATTACCAGCAATCCCATCAGCCGACTGAGTCACGTCCGTAGCATAAAGAAACCTTGGAGTCGATTGTTTGAACTTCTTGCAATCTTAGCATGCAATCGTACTTTGATCAAGAGAGAGTGAAGTGACCGTTAGGCAACTTTATTCTATGTTCGGCGCTGTCATAAAAAACACGTCAATAGAATTGGCGCTAGAAGGAGGACGAGTACACGAACTCCAGATTCTATCACTTCAAATTTGCGGAGGTCATCTCAAGCCATTTTTTTACCCTCCTCCGTAGCCAACAAAATTGGCACTAGAAGGAGGGCATGAACATCAAATCGTTCATTTTCACAAATGAAGAAATTCAAGCTGGTCGGAACCAGTATGAGCTTTCAAGTACAGAATCAGAGATATGTTAGATCTCTTACATATCAAAAAATCCAAAAAATAGTGAAAAATTCAAAAAATCCAAAAAATCAGAAAATTGAAAATTAAAAAAAAGATTTCTCAATGGAGCAAGAAGTTGATATCCTTCAACTTTGGTGGAGATTGAATGCACAGTTACATCCACAGAGTTTGTCTGAGTTTGCATCAAGGAATAGTCGTAGAATTCATAACACTGGCGGACACAATGAGATGCATTGTTTAACATTTTTGTCAAGGATGGAATTAGCCTTGCAAGGGAAAGTTTCCATTTCAGAAGTACATGAGCCCGTTGTATCGGTAAAAGTAGAAACCGAGGCTTCAATTGGTGAAAGTGAATTTTTTATGAGTTCAAGAAGATGGTTATGAAAGGTTTAAGTATTGAGAAAGACTTGTGCGTAGAGGGAATCTTGCTCCCATGTTGGTGTAGGATCCACAATACCACTCATTCTAAAGTCACATGTCCATCATGTAGGGAAGCTATTCACCAAGCTAAGATGCAGACAGAGTTGGAAGAATCGGCAAAGATGTACACTATAGAAAAGTGGTGGAATGCTCACCTTCAACCAATTGACTTAGCATCAAATGAAGAAGGTATTACTGCAACATCTTGTAGTGAAGAGAGCACAATTGAGCGGGACAATCAACACAATCCAGTCAAGAGAAAATTTGCGTACCTTATGCCAAGGAAAGGAACACCCGCTGAAGTGGAGGTTGAGAAAGTGATGGAAGATGTTCAAACAAATGCAAGCAATGTTTCAATAGTCAAGCAAGAAGAGATGCTCCTTGATGAAGAAGTCCGTTTGTGCATGCTCTAGACGGAAGAAATGATAAGTAGCTCGAGGCGGGAAGGAATATGTGATAGTCAGTGGGCCGCTGAGATGGAAGTAGAGTATGAAATGCAGGTGGGGTCGGTGCTTGAACCTCTACTTAAGATCCAAGAAGAATTGTTAAAAGAAATTGAGATACGTGAGATGCCGATGGAGGAACAAGTTGCCATGATAGAAGTGAAGAATGAAGAGCAATTCAGATTGGGGTTCAACTTGTTATCAAATATTCAAAAGGAGTTAGCTGGAGAAATTTCCGAGTTCCCATTCAAATCCAGCTCACACCACAGTTTGCTCGCCATTGAATGTGATCCCAATCTGTATATTTCAGATGCAAGGGGGATGATACACCACCAGCTTCGACCTCCTGATGAAGCAATGGATGATATTGGAGAGTTCTTGCCCACGCATGAAAACCACCAGGTTGTCTCTTTCCTTGCTCCTGAATTTGAAAGTTATGAATTTGATTATGGAAATCTAGGAAGAAGAACTTGTTTATGGATTGATCATGGTCCTGACGAGTTGCCACAATTGATAATCTCTGAAGTCTTGCTTGAGTTTGAGATTTGTATTGTGAAAGATTACTTTTCTGAGTTTAAAGAGGAATTTGCAAGGCTTCGAACCATGACTAATGCCATGTTGCTCCTGCACATCTTGAGAAATCATGTTAGGAGTTGTATATATTTAGGTCTTGTGAGTATTGTCCGTTCGAATTTTTTGTTCTTGTTAGATTACGTTTCCTTTTTGTTTGTTTGTTTGTTCCCCTTGTGGGTTTTGGCTTTCCTTTGGTTTGTTTTCCTTTTGTTTTCTTTGGGTTTTGGTTTTCAGCCTTTGGTGCTGGTTTCCCTTGAGCTTGTCCACTCAAGTGGTTTTGCTTAGGTTTAGGGTTTTGGAGTGGCCTAAATTGTTTGGAGTTCCTGTTTGTGGTTTGGGTGATGATGTTGTATCACGCTTATGTTATCAATTGCTCTAAGTCATTTAGATCTCTTGGGAGAAGTTATGGCTGGTGAAAATCCTAAATCTTGCTACAGTGCCACTGAAATTTCGAAACCCTTAGTAAGCTTCATCGCTTACAAGCCAAAGGAATTGATGGAATAGAAACGAAATATCAAAAAAGAAAAAAAAGAAAAAAAGAAAGGAAAGATGAAAAATGAAAAGAATTATCAAATTATTGGCTTTGGGAGCATACGGATAACTCCACTGGGGCTATGGATGCCCGACTGGCAGTGGAGCAATATTTGTGGGAATTCCAGAGACAACCTCGTCGAAGTTATGGACGCTTGACTGGCAACGAGGCAATGTCCCAGATGCTTTTGAAGTATAGATACCTTTTAGCCTGCCATGACTAATTCTAGGAGTCTAGATGGTCTTGTGAGATGGGATTAATGCACATGCACACACATAATCAGATGAACGTGCTTTAATATGGGTTCTCGCCCTGAAGTGTTTTTCAACACTTTCCCTATGGATTGGAATTTATCTTTGAGAACTTGAAATGTTCAGGAACATTTATTCGAGTGGGGGCTAGATGTTGTGACGTTTTCACACATCACCCCATTGCAAATGGAGACCCCCCTTATATTTAGGCCCTTTCGGTCTTTTGGCTTTGTTTTTAGGGTCTTTTTCGCAGCAGTCTTGTCAGTCTCTCTGCTTTGCAAGTGTTTGGGGGTCATATTGATTAAATCTGCTTTTTGGTTTGAGCAAATTTGGTGAAGTCTAGGGCCCGTTTCATCAATTTTAGGGTTTTTGCCTTCAGTCCTAGATTTTAGGGAGTTTATGTTAGGGCTTTGAAGAAACTAAGCATGCAACTGGAATCGGGACCTTTCAAGGAACCTCCCAGTAAAATTTGAGCCAAAACTGAGCAACTTTCTATTTTTAGAAAGTTCCTATTTTTTTGGGATTTTACAGTGTCCCGGATTGGTCTAATTTTGCCAAAAATAAACTTACTATTTTTAGTAAATTTCTATTTTTAGTAAGTTTCTATTTTTAGTAAGTGCTTTTTTGACCTATTTTGCCCAAACCTTGACATTTTGACACACTATTTTGGAAAATCTATTTTTGGCAGGATCTTCACAGGAAAACATTGAAAGCTGAATATCTCTGAAGATGCTGAAGACTGAGCGTTCCTGAAGACCATTTCTAAATCCGGAAGAGTCAGAAGGCAGACAAGTTGGATCAAAAAATGGTTAAGTTTGGAACTCCTATTCCAAAAGAGGAAAGCATGCAAAATCATCCAAGTCCAGAAATTCACATCAATCCACCAATGTCATCCTGATCCGAAAATGGCCTGACTAAGTTTGAAAACTTTAAAGATCTTCCAAAATCCAGAATTTGCATTATGATTCCAATGGACCTGAAACCACTCTCAAACATCCTGACAATATATATGAAATATAACTTCTTTTTCTTTATACTTAAATGTTATATTTCATATATATATCCTGATGAAGAGCCTGGAACTTGTGAAAAGCATCAAAATCCTCCATGCATGAAGAATTCTGCCCAAGGAAATGATTGGGCGCTAGATGAGGCAGGTCAGGAAATGTTTGGAATTTCATGAATCCTCCACAGGGGTGAAAATCCGCTCAACTGTGGACTTGGGCGCCAAAATGAGGGTCTCAAGGATAAACAAAAAAATTCCTTGAATCCTTCACATAGTGAAAATTCCGCCTCAGGAAGTGATTGGGCACCAAAATGGAGGAGGCAAGGATAAATGAAAAAAATTCATGAATCCTCCACAGGGGTGAAAATCTGCCCAACTGTGGACTTGGGTGCCAAAATGAGGGTCTCAAGGATTCACAGAAAAATTCCATGAATCCTTCTCATAGTGAAAATTTCGCCATAGGAAGTGTTTGGGCGCCATAATGGGGGAGGCAAGGATAAATGAAAAAATTTCATGAATCCTCCACAGGGGTGAAAATCCGCCCAACTATGGACTTGGGCGCCAAAATGAGGGTCTCAAGGATTCACAAAAAAATTCCATGAATCCTTCACATAGTGAAAATTCTGCCCCAAGAAGTGATTGGGCACCAGAATGGAGGAGGCAAGGATAAATGAAAAAATTTCATGAATCCTCCACAGGGGTGAAAATCCGCACAACTGTGGACTTGGGGGCCAAAATGAGGGTCTCAAGGATTCACGAAAAAATTCCATGAATCCTTCACATAGTGAAAATTCCGCCCCAGGAAGTGATTGGGCGCCAGAATGGAGGAGGCAAGGATAAATGAAAAAATTTCATGAATCCTCCACAGGGGTGAAAATCCGCCCAAGATGAAGGACATGCGCGAAAACCAAGGAGGCATGGAGGATTCACAAAATTCACTGAATCCTCCACCAAGTCAAAATTGCGCCCAAGAAGAAGAAATTCCAAGAAAGTGAAAAAATTGGCTGTGTCGGAAATTCCTTCCTTCAGGACATAATTCCAAGAAAGGTAAAAAATTGACTAAGTATTTGAAATTTCTTGCTTCAGGACATAGTTCTTGGAAATCATGAAAATTCACTAAGGCATGAAGAATTTCCTTCCTCAGGGTAAGGAACAAATTCCTTTCCAAAGAAGAATTCCTCCACAACAAGAAATCACACCCAAGGATGAATTGAAGATAAAATTTCTAAGGCAAGGAAGGAATCAGGGATGAACTGAACAAGAAATTTCCCCTCCAGGGAAAAATTTGAAAAATCCATTTTTCAGGGCTCAAATGACCTCCAAATTTAGAGATTTTTGAAGATATAGATATGTGAGAGAATTCTCTCTCCCCTGGACCAAAACCCTAAAATTGTGGAAATTCCTAAAAAATAGGAGATGGTGGAGAATTGTTGAAAATCTCCTCCAGAGCAAGGAGAGTTCGAGAAACTTCAAGAAAAATTCTTCATGGATCAAATTCTTCTCTCCTGAAGTTTTCTCTCTCCAAGGTTTTCTCGCCAAGTGGCAACCGAGTCAACGGACGTTGAATTAATGAAGCATCTCTCTGCATGCAACCGTCACATTTATGGCATTATGATAAATTCCTTCTGCATGCAACCGTAACATTTATGGCATTGACAGATTCCTTTGCATGCAGCTGTCACATTTATGGCATTGACAGATTCCTTTGCATGCAACCGTCACATTCAAAAGATGATGGTGCATTTATGGCATCATGGGTGATTTTTGCATGAGGGTACATTCATTGCATAGTGGGCACTTGTGGAATGTAATTAATTGTAATGGGATGGAATTAATTGTATATGGGCATGATGGGTTATTAATTGGAGATTCCCACCTTGTTGCATCTTGAGTGGAGAATCTTTAGAGCAAACCCTAATTAGGGTTTTGCATGTTATCATGGCTTGAGGCCTATATAAAGGGGTGACCCCCCCTTATTTGTAAGGAGGGAGCTTTGTCTGGAATTGTTGCGATAAGTTATGAGATAATAACAGTGAAACATTGTTCTCTGATGGTGTCCACTTAAATTATTTTTTCAAAGCTTGCATGGTTTCACCTTCTTCACTTAGATTAGAAATAGTAAAGTGCTTTGATTTCAATAGAGAATGTAATGGTGTCTGATGAATTTCCATGGTTCATATTTTTTGCATCTGGTTGATTGTAAGTTGCAGTGTAAAGTTAGTCTAAGCCGCCTAAATTTGTGTTGAGTTCGATTGTGGATAGTCGTTTGGATTGCGCCGTTTTTGGGTATTCAAATGTACTTTCTCGGTTTGAAAATCCTCTACCATCCCCAAAAGATTACACCGGTTCTTGCGGAGTTGTAGTTGATCTTGGCGAAGCAGAGCTTGGTTTATTTGGAATTTGTCCACTAGAGCACTATTCATTGCTATCACTGCCCTTAGGATTAGATTTAGATCCTTCTGAACCCTTTCCCTTTTCTTTTAGTTCATTTTAGGCCGTTCGAAGCAGCAACATCGCAAAATTGCCATATCCGATGATGGAGTTCCAGCCACAACAAAGAAGTGAAAGAACGATGCAAACGTAAGGCCCCTTGGATTACTAGCAGTCACATCAGCCGACTGAGTCACGTCCATAGCATAAAGGAACCTTGGAGTCGATTATTTGAAGTTCTTGCAATCTTAGCATGCAATCGTACTTTGATCAAGAGAGAGTGAAGTGACCGTTAGGCAACTTTATTTTGTGTTCGACGCTGTCATAAAAAACACGTCAACAACTGGCTTTTAAGGAGGGAAGTTTTTTGCAAGGCTGAAGTAAGAAGCCTATCTCTGTTTTGAAAGCATTCTATAATTTGTATCCATTAATTGTTGTTATTTCTTCTTCTTTTGTTTATTCATGAAGAACCCATAACACCTTATTCAAGATGATATTGTTATAAAACAATGCCCATGCCTTGATTTGTTAGTTTGATAGATCATGTGTGCAAACAAAATTGACATGGGTAGGGAGAAATTGATTCAAAAATGGGCTCACAAGTGAATTTCGGGTTCTGGAAGCTGCATTACATGTGTGGAAAAAATAAGTGCATTAACTTGCAATTATGGAGAACAAACATGCAACTTCATATGTGTAATAGGTTACTACAAGTTTGCACTTGTAATTGGACTTTGAAGACTCATTTTCAAGTGTTTTTGAGTGCATTTTGGACCAATTTCGGGTTCTGGAAGGCTGACTGCAAGTGAAGACACAACTGCAATTGGGATCTAAAATTCCGATTCCAAGTGAAGACACAACTGCAATCGGGTTCTAAAATTCTGACTGCAAGTAGACTTATAAATGGGAAAAATGGATGAAATGGGGTTTTGACATGAGGGAAAAATGGAAAGAAAAATACCAACAGATAATGGCAAACTTAGAAAGTGGGAAAGACTCTTTTTTGCAATCAGACTTATAAAATCCGAAATCAAATGAATGAGTTGAACACTCAACATTTATTACTTTGTAAAAAGAATGATCTACTCCTACCAAAGGGGAAGAACAATGATATCACTACGTTGCATTCCTTGTTGCAGCTAAAAACGGATTTCCATTCATCCCACTCCACAAAAAACGGCTTGGAAGGAGAGATACATTTGATGTCAAACACTCTTCAATGAATGAAAGATTCAAAACGTGTTGCAAATATGGCAACAATGGCGGAATATGGGCACCCAAAATGTGGAGCTTACACAGCAAAAAAATGGAGCCAAAAATCCCCACATTTATCCACAACGTGTTTGCCAAAACCATTGAATCCCAAAAACCTGGCACCAACCATCGATCTCCAACAACATAGCAAGAATGTGGGATGGATTCAAGGGAATAGTGTCACAAATCAGATTTGTGAGAGCAAGAATGCAGATTGGGTTTTTCCTTTCCAACTACAAGCAAATGTGCCCTCCAAAGATGCAATCGGGTTTTTAAAACCCCTTTACAAGTTTTAAATTGCATTACTTTTCCTTCTCTTGAGAAAATTCGGGTTTGAAATGAAGAAGAGCAAAAAAAAATAACAAAACAACTTGTAATAGGGAAATAAAATCCCCATTACAAGTTTTAAAAACAAAAAAGAACATAAAGACTTGTAATAGGGAAATAAAATCCCCTTTACAAGTTTAAAATAACACTACATAAAAACATAAGAACTTGTAATAGGGAAATAAAATTCCCATTACAAGTAAGACTCGACATAAAAACACTTTAAAAACTTAAAAAGATTTGTAATAGGGAAATAAAATCCCTATTACAACTTAAAAGCACAAAGTAGGAATTTTTATGAGAAGTTACAAATTCTCATTAAACTTGTAATTTTAAATTCACTTGCAATTTGTCCAAAAAGTTCCTACAACAACTTAAAAGACATAAAAAGCAAAGGGGAAATAAAAAGTAAGTTACAAGTTACAAGTTTTAAATAAAGTGCACTTGTAATTGTTTTAAAATTTCCCTACAACACAAAAACAAAAGAAAACTTCTAACTTGCAATGGAAGGAAAATTTCCCACCTGCAGTCAGGAAGAAAAAACCCGAAATTGAAGAAAAAACATAGCAAACGAACTCGAAACGAGATGAATTTTTTTGCCTGGGGAAGCATGCCTTAAGAGTAAAATCTCAACCTGTAGTGACTGCTCTGAAACCCGAAATTGCACTAAAAGCTAGGAACATGAAGACCAAAACTCACCAAAACTTGGACAATGATGGCAAAGACACCTCCCAATGATTTGACGCTAACAAATGTGAGTTTTGCACCTCGTAAAACATGCCTTGGAGACAAAAATGACACATTTTAAGCAAAAATTTGTAGGGGTTTTCACATTTTTGAAAATTCAAAAATGAGGACAACATCTTCATGCCTTGAAATTCTTTGCTTTGGGCGCATTTCTTCCCCAAGGGTTCTTTTTTTGAAATTTTCCTCCCAGATCATGTTTCTGCATTTTCTACTTGTCCTGGAGCGCATTTGCCAGGAAGTGAAGGAATTCTAGAAAATTAGACTTTTCTTCCTTGATGTCATTTTGGCGCCCATTCCTTTCCTAGAGCACATTTTCTCCATGGTGAAGGAATTTTTTGATGTGGGGGAAAAATTCCTCCTTAACCTCATTTTGGTGCCCAATCTTGAGCTTAATTCTACTCTACCCCTAAGGAAGGAATTTCTTCATGCCTTAACCGAATTTCACATTTTCCAAGAATTTTGTCCTGAAGGAAAGAATTTCTAACACTTAGTCAATTTTTCACTTTCTTGGAATTCTGTCCAGAAGGAAGGAATTTCCTTGAGTTTTGAATTTTTTTCTCTTGCCTTGAATTCCACACTTTCCTTTGTCCTTGGGTGAAATTTCATTTTGGAGGGAGGAATTTTGAAAATTTTGGAAATTTCCCCATGACATTGATTTGGCGCTCTATGCACTGCCTTGGGCGCTAATCTCCTATGGAGGAGGAATTTGTCCTTGGGAGGAAATTCCTCCTTGACCCCCATTTGGCGTGCCCTTCCTTATGTTGGGTACTAAAACCACCATGTGGAGGAATTTGGCACTGAAAACATTTTCCTCCTTTAGCACGGTATGGCGCCCTTGCTCATCTTAGAGCACATTTTTGACCTCATGGAGGAATTTTGATCTTGGAGGAAAATTCCTCCACCACTTCATTTTGGCGCCTTGACTACTGACTTGGGCTGAATTCTTACTTGGTACTAGATTTTCCTTTGAAGTTGAGAATTCCTCCATCACTCTACTTTGGCGCCTCCTACCTTTGACTGGGTGGAATTTTGCCTTGCAAAGGAATTTTAGCTAGTGAAGAAAATGCCTTCCCCACCCTTTTCTAACGCCCTTCCTCTTGACTTGGGCGTGGATTTCATGCTTTGTAGGGATTTTGCCTTGGAGGAAATTTTCCTTTTTTGCCCTAATTTGGCACCCAAATTCCATGCATGGGTGGAATTTTAATGCTTTGGAGGAGTTCATGTCATGGAGAAAAAATGCCTCCTATACCTCTGTCTAGTGCTCCTCATCCAGTCGTAGGTGCTGAATCCATGTTGTGGAGGAAAAGTATGTTCGAGAGGAAATTCTTCCATCACTCCATTTTGGCACCCTTCCTCATTCTTGAGCGCTAATTTCACATGCTATAGGAATTTTGTCCAAGGGAAATTCCTCCTTTACCTAGTTTTGGCGCTCACTATCCTTCCTTGGGCGCTAATTTCATAGTGTGTAGGAATTTGGGCTTGGGAGGAAAATTGCTCCCCGAGGTCCATTTGGCGCTCTTCTTCAACCTTGGGCATTGAAACCATGCTGTGGAGGATTCTTTGTCTTGGAGGAAAAATTCCTCCAAGACCCTCATTTAGCGCCCATCTTCTTTTGGAATGCATTTTTGCCATGGCAAGGATTTCTTTGATTTTCTTCCTTGACTTGGTCACTTTTCACCTTTTCTAGTTTGGGATGCCATTTTCAGGATGAAGTGGATTTTCATGCCTTGGATTGATTTTCAATGCTTTTTCACTTCAGGAAAGGATTTCACACTTAGCCATTTCTCTGATCAATAGCTTGCTTTTTCAACTTTTTGTATTTAGCCATGGTTTTTCAGGAATGCTCTACCAGTCTACCTTCAGTATCCTGCCAATTGCTTGAGATGGATCTGCCAAAAATAGGCTTACTAAAACTAGCAAGTACTCCAAAACATCATATTTGAGCGATCCCGGATAGGGTGACACTAAAAGTAGAAATTGCTAAAAATAGTAAGTTTGATTTTTGGCAAAATTGAGCCAATCCGGGATGCAGTGAAACTTACTAAAATAGTAAGTGCTCAGAATTTGCTCAAATTTCAGTGGTAGCTTCTTGAAGGGTCTTGATTTCATTGCAACACTCAATTTTTCCAAAACCCCAAGGAAAAGGCCTCAAACCTAAGTCTGAAGGGCAAAACGATAAAATAGACCAAACAAGTTCCAGACTTAGCAAAATCTGCTCAAATGACTTGCAGACTTGATCAAATTTCATCAAAACACTTGCAAAACTAGGGAGACCGAAGGGATTGCTGCGAAAAGACCCAAAGAACCACAACCAAAAGACCAAGAGGACCAAAAAAGTAGGGGAACCCCATTTGCAATGGGGCGATGTGTGAAAACGTCACAACAACTTCCAAGCCAAGATTTGGAATGCAAACACTTCCACATAAAGAGAGAAGATATAATCACCAATAAATGATGTATTTTTGACTAGCTTGCCTGTTCGGGTTCGAAGAACCGGTACGACAAAATTTTGAAAAGGGGTTTGGGTTCGTTAGTACAAAAACAATTAAAACATATATATATTATTTATTATGTATATAATATACTATATAATAATATAATATACTATAATATAATATATATTATATTATATTATATTATATTATATTATATTAAGTTTCATACAATAATTAAAAAATATGTTATAAATCATGATTCTCGATAAAAAAATAATGGCGTTTATCCCTCAAATATATTAAGTTTTAGTAGAGCTGTGTTGGAGCAATAGTGAAGGATTTCCCACGCTTAAGGCTCAGGCGTCGAACAAAAGGCACAGGCTCCAGATTGAGGAATGCCTCGGGCGTAAAAAGTCGGGAAAATAATCTCATCGAATTTCGTTAAAAAGCCAAAATGGGATCTCAAAATTTCATGCAACCCTGAGCTCTCCCGAAATGTCTGAACTTGCAACCTCACACACCACGTTGGACTCAGAGACTTATTTTTAAATATATTTTAATTAAAAACCCTAAGCACTACTACGTACGAATATTTGGGTGAAATACAACGAATATTTTAGGTCTTCTTTTTCAGTCCGCCGAATTTCGAACATCATAGCCGAAATTAGGTGAACCCAATAACCTAGGGCTGCGGCATGTTAGCAGCAGGAGGCCAAAAATTTAGATAAATTTTGCCAAACAAAGTCACCAAACCGAACTCGAACCATATACAAACCACGAACCAAAACCGTATTTGGGCAATACGGGGGGCCTATATAGCCGAACCTGGTAACTTAGATTATTGAGATGTTTACAAATGTACAAAGGCTTTGCTTAAATAGGAAAGAGGCTAGAGAATTAAGGGTACAGAAAGAGACATGTGTCTCAATGTAATAAGAGAATTGTTAGGTTAGGTAGAAATCAACCATCACCAACCCAACTACAAATAATAATGCAATACAACTAATATAGTTGTTACCTAAGTTGGACTTAAGCACTGTAAATAGGTGAAAACCTATTTACTCCAACAAATTGATTATAAAGATTCCTATACTAGGGTTCATGTGCACCTTTGCCACATTAAAGGTACAAGATGAGAAGCATGCCTTGGTCTAAATGTTGGTGATTGTCTAGGGAAGGGATTGCCAACTGAGAAGATTGCAAAATATCAAAATTATAGGATGAAGCTGATAATTGGGTTCAAACATCAAATCAAAGGTCAACTTTAAGTCTAAATAGACCCTCTTTGCATCTAGCGTCAGGAACATTTGTTGGTCACATGAGGAATTTAGGACCTCTTGAAAAAGCATTTAATTTGCAAAGTTCAGAGGATACAGATCAAAAGAGTGCACGTTGTTTGTATGCGAATGGAATTTGATTTAATGTGGTTTTCTCCATATTGGCAAGAGATGGTTAGGTCAATTAATGAAGCACCGAAGAGATACAAAAGCCTAGGCTACAAGAAGGTTCATACCACCCTTTTAGTTAAAGAAAAATATATTATTGATAGACAATTGCAGGTGATTTGGACTTCCTGGAAAATTGCAGGGGTTTCTATTATTTGTAGTAGATGAAGGATGCTAGAAATAGGTCACTAGTCAATGTGATTGTAATGAGTCCAAAGGGGGCAATGTTTTTTAAAACAATGGAATGCAAGGATGAAAGAGAAAGATACCCAATTTATTGCTAACATTCTAATTGAAGCAATTGAGCTAGTAGGGCCAAAAACTGTTGTTCAGGTGATCACAAATAATGCAAAAGTATGCAAAGCAGCAAGGTTGGTTGTGGAAGCAAGATATCCAAACATTTGGTGGACCCCTTGTAATGCTCCAAAAAATTGGCAAAATTCAATGGGTACAAAAGCTTTTATGAAGAAGTAAAAAATATTCAGATGTTTATTTGTAATCGCTAATCATCACATGTCACAGGCCATCTATAGACAATTCGCTAAGTTAGACTTGTTAAAGGTAAGTTTTCTTTTGTATTAAAAAATATTATTTTTTAAATGTTTTTTCAAATTTATGTAAGATGTATATGTTTTTAAATTATTTTTTTTATATGAAGGTGATTCAAACATGCTTTGCCACCCATTACATTGTTCGAAAAAGGCTTCTGGATGTCAAACAACTAACATGCCTTGAAAAGTATGGTGATTAGTGATGTTTAGGTAGTTTGGAGGCAATCTCAAATAGATAGAGCAAATAATATCAGAACATTAATTCTTGATGATGATTGGTGGGATCAAATAGATTACTTCCTATCCTTCATCGAACCAATATACACCTTCATTTTTTGTTGTGATACTGATAAGACAATATTGGGGGACATCTATTATTGCATAGATACAATGTTGGAGCAAGTTAGAGATATTATTATAGAAAAAGAGCATGACCCAATTATGAATTTTTTTATAGGCAAATATATGAGGTAACCAAGAAGAGATGGGATAAGACGACAATTCCTTTGCAACTTTTGGCATATGCTTTGAACCCTAAATACTACCATGTTGATATGTTAGGATTGTCAAATAGGACAACACCAAATATGGATGTTGAGGTTGTTGATGGATATAAAAAAGCTTTCAAAAAAATGTTTATAGACGATAGAGTTGTTGTGGGGAATCGAGATGAGTTTGAGATGTTTGCATCCTCTAACAGAACTTATGCAGATGTTGATGCAATGGTAGATAAAAAAGGAATGGACCCTATTAAGTGATGGAAGTTCCATAGTGCCACGACTAGACATTGTTGAAGTTGGTTATCAAAATTCTATCACAGGTTTAACTTTATATGAATTATATTCTAATTTAAATTATTTATTACTTTAATATTTATTTTATTGTCTTTGTAAATTGTAATATAAACTTTTTTTATAGGTTTCAAATTTCGGCCACGATCTCGTTGTCATCCCTCAGGAGTTTGAACTCCTCTTCAAATGTCTTCTTCAGTTCACTCCACCTGGCCTTGTCCTTAGCGTCTAGGTCTATGTACCAATCAATAGCAATTCCCCGAAGGGTGGCAGGAAATGCCTTCAACCAATAATCGTGGTCATCTTGGCCACTCGCCTTTCATATTGTTATACATGTCTTACAATGTCACACGAGATCTTCCAATCCATACCCTGTAAATATAGGGAGTTTCTGCTTCTTCTGCCACTGAGCGTCCTCTACACATCCACCTCTAGCGTCCCCAACACTCCGGGTTCTTCCGGGTGTGCGAAATTTGGGTGGATTGTTCCGACAACCACATTTTGATGCTTTCCTTGGTTCTTGGCCACTCACGCGTCTTGTACATGTCAACCTCCAACATCCCAACACTCCAGGTATTTCCAGGCTTTGACTCGTCCCTTTGCTCCCTCCAGCCGAGGGTCGGCGAATCACCTAATCGCTTGGTCTTAACCACCCCGTGGCCTCTTCTCACCTTTATTGGGGTCTATGGCATGAGTCAGTCAAGGCTGACCCAATTTTTTTTTAAGGAAATGGTGCCAAAATGTTTATCGCTACAACTGATAAATTAAATACAGGAAATAATAATGTACATGACAATGCATACCAAACACAACAGTAAAATATATCTTTATTTGCTTATGCAATTATTACAGAGAAGAAGACCAGAAATGGTCGGCCAAGGAATACAATAGATCTGACTATACCATACTACCTTTCTTGGCGGTACACAACATATTTAAAGGACCCGACAGTTGCCAAGAGGTACACAACCGTCAACCAACCGACACATCAACTACTCGAGAGTGACAACCCACTTAATACAAATAATTAATACATTGACAGATAATAAATATTATCAAACATAACGATAGGCATTTTATGCCAACTACAATGCTCTTGCAATCTATTCTTCAAGCAGCTGCTGATGCAAACACTGGGCGATCCCTTGATTTATGATGGCATGCGTCTCCCTTTAATTTCTTTGGAATGGCATCATATAGACTTCAGTGCGATTCACTCACCTTGTTTTCGACCAGCAATGGCTTCTCTTTGATCTCCTTTTCGGTGACTTCTTTTCGACAGTGGATTTGAAAATTCCTGTGAACAGGCTTCCAGTCTGCTGCTATAAAATACTATGGGCTGCCTCCTCAAAAACTTGCAATCTGCCTTTCTGGCAGTAGCTTCAACCTCGCAGCTGGCTTCTGCAAAACTCTACAACTTCTGGCATTGATACCAAAAAATATGGTGCAAAATTTATTGGCTAAATATATGAGAGTTTTATTAACCATACAAACTTATATTTTTTTATTAAACGAGGTAACTCTCCTTGTTATGATGCTGAACACAAGGCTTTCATTTTATACATCAAAAAGAAGCTAATTCAATCCATAATAGATTCGTTTAAATTGTGTATTTGGAAAAATTAAAACCACTCGTAAAATTACTATAACCTCCTAAACTTAGGCTAAAAGAAAAGAGATTTTAGTTTATTTGTTGGCTCATTATGAGATTATTAAGAGATTTTAAACAAATTCCTGCCTACGTGTACGAGTCTAGAAATATCTAGAACTTGTGACATTCATCAACGAATCAATAATAATAAAAAACACATAAAATTGATGCACCTGCATCACAGAAAAGCTTAACTTGAATTGAGAGTGAGAATCAGAGTCCATTTGTTATCATTAAGTGTTGTTAATGTGTAGAATAGTTCAATGTAAGGCAGATCTCTGAAGGAGCTACCAAAAAAATTTCATTGGCATGTAAATTCACACATTAGGCTGCATGATGTTAGACTGTATCTCCTCTCCAGCCAGCACCTGTCTAAGGGTGGTGCTATCTTTTAATTCAAGCTGGTAAAAGTTTGGGTAAGTATGGAAACTCCAACCGAAATAGATATTTGTGTTGTTCTCAATCAAGGCTGCAAGTATGCTAAAGCACAAACAGTCATCTGCACTTTATTTTTTTTTCTGTTGGAACTTGGAACATAGCTTGGAATCCCTCTTCCTTGTCCAGAAACACATAAACAAATGCCTTGCTGAGATTCAAGAAGATTCTATCTTCCAGACTTACGGATCTTGGTTATGTGCATACAACTTGTAAGGATCGCTTTGTAGAGGGAATCATTGTAAAAAATTTGAGAATGACAACCTCTTTTTAAATCCATTTGGGAATCGAACTGACTTCCTTGTTGTTTGCAAAATATCCATCCTCATATCCCTGGTGTGTTATTTCTGCTGCCCCATGTATTGCTGGGCCAGATGCTGCTCTGTCTGTTCCAGAAGGTGGAGATTGCAAGTCCAAGGCCCTTATCTCCTCTTTTGAGTTTTTTTACCATCCTTGTAGAATCTGTCTTTCTGTATCCACAGGTTTGTTCCCATTCTCCACAAACAATGGTTTTCTTGGTTAGCTCTTGCATGATGTGTCAGTTCCCTGTGCATATTCTGCATGTGCAATGTTGTTGGATTTTGGTTTTGTTTTATAAGATATTTACAGGTTGAGGTTCTGATGGCATTGGACTCTTTCCTATTATTAGCTTTTTGATTATCAGATATAAGAAAGGAGTACTGAGTTTGCTTCTTTGATTTGGTCTCTTTTGCTATTCTGGTTCCGTTTCAGTATAAACTTGCACTGCAACTGCTTTCGTTGGATCCCTAATTATCATGCAATTTCGTAAGCATGCAAACATTTGGCTCAGTTTCTGGATTTATTGAAGCCATGTTGAGGTCATGGATACCAATTCAGAGGACACAAATTCCTTATATGGTTAGCTCTGATTGCTGAAGCTTTTTCTGGAAAACAAGGGTTTTAATGGTCTCTCTGCTGGTGAAATCTTATTCATTGCTCAAAATCCCTAATTAGTTACTGATTTGATTGCCTTTAAATTGTTCAAGCCACAGCAATTCAGAGCTTGTTAGAAGAAGAGATAAGAAATCTGATTCTATGGTGGCAGTAACAGCACGAACTATCTGACAATTATTTGATATTTTGCTACTGGGCTTGTAATGATTGATAGCAATTGTACAAGGTCTTTGAGGTTCACAGGTATAACCTAGTCCATTGTACTTCATGGATAACATTTCTTGATGGGTTCGAAGAGGAGTGCTAAACCCTTTGTATTTTAGGAATTTCTCTCCACATATATTTGAATTAGCAAAATATTTTCTTGTAGCACTGAATTTTAGCTCAGTTTTGTCGTATTGCTGAGATAGTGTTTAATGCTATAGTTTTTTAGGCATTATGAGATTATACTCTGAATTCTATGTCAGACAGAAGTCTGTATAATTTTTCCCAATAAATAGAAACATCTGCCCTATGCTTGCAATCTGGACAAAGATGGAGTAAACGGGATTCTAAAGTATTCTGTGTTTGCATCTTCCTTGTTGATATTCACATTAGAAGTTTTAAGTTTTAACACATTTCAAATTTATCTTGTAGAAAATAAATCATGCATTATTAAAAGTCTAATCCCAGTATATCCTTTCCCTTTGACTCTTTCCAGATGTTTGGTGCCGAAGCAGCAAAGATTTTGGACTATGTGGAATGCTATCCAACTGGGTATCGAAAGGGAGTCCAGATAGCAAAAGCTTGTAAAGATGCTAATATTCAGGGTTTCCCGACTTGGGTAATAAATGGTCAGGTAAGTTTTACTGAATTCTAAAGAGCATTAGAATCTCTATTTTATCTAATGAATTAGTTGTAAGATAGAATCTCCATTCATATTTGAAGTCATTGGTTTTTTTAATTTTCCAATGGCCTTGTCCTCTAGAATTAAATATTGTTTTGGAAAGCAGGTTTTAAGTGGTGAAAAGATATTTGCAGAGCTTGCTCGTGTTTCTGATTTTGATCAGGCTCAATCTGAATCTTGATTTGCCCATATAAATTATAAGGTTTATGTATTAGAAAGAAAAATGGCTCTTGTATGGTTTTCATGACTTTGTAATATGTCTTCAGCTCATTTGTGCCTTAACTGGAAAAATGGTCAATTGCACCTCCACCTTATAAAATATTTCAGATAAAGATCTTGAAATTAGTACTGAATATTTTATTCCTCAGACTAAATTTTGGTAGAACTAAATTACTATGATAAACAACAGGAGTTTACCATAAAAACAGCATCTAGCTGTTATATGTTGTGTATACATTTCACTTGTAAGTTGAGATAATTCCTAATGCAGTTATATCTTGAGTCCAAAGTTTTTGATACATATTCTTCAACAATATGACCGTTATGAAGTACTTTGAATGTCTTGCCTAGCAGCGACCTTTTGATGTTGATGGAATACATCTTGATAAAATTTGTTGCATGAACAGTCATTGTTCTATCAAAATTTGGAGAATGGAAAGTTTTAGATATACATTGGCCAAACAACATTTTAAATTTTCTTTTATTTTTTTATAGAAAGGGTAAAAAATATAATTTAAAATGGATAAATTGCATTATATTGCTATAAAAGTAAGTTCTGGATATGGGCAATTTCCAAAATCAGGTCATATTTTGAAACTCTCATAATGATATAAATGACTTTTAAAAGATCAGGCTTCTAGTTGTAATAAAGCCACCTTAGTGGCAAGTGTTTTCTTTATATCTTTTTAGTTCACTTTTTAATGAGGCATGTAATGTTTATTCGTTTGGGTGGATTATTCTCCAATCTCTATGTAAGCAGATGAAGCTTTTTGTAATAATTGTTAGCAAGAGGAATGGGGAAACTACAGTCTGGAGATCTGTACCCCTATATATATCTTATTGTAGTCTTTATATCCTAGAGGACACAGTAAGGGAAATTGGCAGTTGCAAAAGTAAACAAGGACAATAAACCATTCACATCGACATCCACAAAGAAACAATCATAACACACATAAATGGACCAGCAACATCATCATTATATTATATCTTCAATCTCCAAAAGGCAAGTGTCAATCGCTACTTTATAGTTCACATTATGTATCTCTTCTATTCTCTATATCATCTGATCTCTATCCTATATCTTCCGGATATCAATTACAATACCTATATATACAATTCCCAAGATGGCTTCTATCTCCTAGAGTCGGCTAGAGGTCTATTTCCATACTGCAAACCATATGCAGTAGCCCAAGTCAGCTCTGTTGCTGATCCTATTCTCTGCCAATAATATCAATCTAGTTATTTAATAGGATATCAAAATATTGTGTTTAATTAATCTTTACAATAACCAGATGGGGTTGGAAAAGCCCACAAGTCCAAGAAAGAAAGATGTTCTATTAATGGTTTTATAGTACTATAATCAGTACTGACATAATAGTTAAACACCTAATCACTCCTAAAACTAGTACTTGATTAATGAGAACTACTATAAATGAGAAGCAAATATCTATGAACTTGAGTTGTTGGTTTGGGTTTGGCGGCATGGCAAATTTTCTTCCCTGGATCTAGTTCATCTATGTTTTGCCTACACACGCACACAACATAATTTGCCAAGGAAAAAACAACAACAAAATTGAGAACACAGCTGATAGTGGTAAAATTAATTGATAATTTGATTTAGATGCTAATTGGTTTGAGGGGCAATCCTATCTTAGGAAAGATAATTACAAAATATGCAAAGAAGATTGAAAACATAGCTAACGAAAACAAATCCAAATGCATGGAAGACTTAAGCAAATACGTGCTACTTCCATTCAATCCAAAACTAAATAGGGTACAACAGATGGCAAGTCCTAGAATGAAAATTTCTATGCCCCAAAAGAGGTGAACACACCAAACTAGTTTGTCTAAACTTCTATATCTCATGGGTTGTTTGATCACCGCCTGCCCCCTCCCCCCAAAGTGAGTAGTCGAATGACTGTACAATATAGTTTATAAGATGTCATAAGATAATTCATATTCCATAACCACTTGGTCTTCCAATTGCTACCTCTTGGACTTCTAGTAGTTGCTGTTCCAAGTCTAGGATCTGTCTATCAGATAGGGTGCAAATGTTATGTGTTCAATGTTTTTAATTGCACAAATTGTTGCCAAGTGTTGTGCAAAGGAATGACAATTCTTGTGTAGTAGTGCCAACTGTTGTAGGTGTTTGTATGGTAGCACAAGATGCCAAAGTTATGTGAGTTTGTGATAAATATTTTTTACACTTGTGTGAGGGTATTTGAGGGTTGCATAGCCATGCTTGGGCTGTTCATCCTTTCTAAGAATTTGTCTTTGGTGAAGTGTGGAAATTGAATGTGGTGTTGTTGAAGGTTGTACTATTTCGATTGATCTACATTCTACCTTTCCTTGACCATTTTGAATAGGTGGTGTGTGCCATGGCAAGTGGGAGTAGTGGTTGTATGATTTGGTCTCAAATAGTTGTGCATAAGTGCTTAGATCCAAATCTAAATGATATTTGGTTGATGTGTTGTCTTAAGAAGAGAAATGTATGGTTGAAGGACTTCCACATTAAATACTAGATGCAAACTTAGGTATTGAGGGAGATCGAGATTAATGACATTCTCAATAGCTATACGTAGGATGTTGTGTGGACCATGTTGGATGGTTGAATGGACCAGAATACTGAGAGGGGGGGTGAATTAGTATTCCCACAACACAAAAACTTTATTGATAGTTAAACCTTAGCAAATAATCTCATCAATGTGGAATTGTAAATGCATAGTAAATAGAAAACATAATCACAAGATAGACACCAAATTTTTATATGTGGAAAACCTAAATGGGAAAAACCATGGAGAGGGTTAACTCTCAAGATAATATAACTAGTTATATGGTGTGACAAAAGGGTGGCTCACTACCAGATGACTCACTGCCAGATTACAATGCGGCTCATTATCAGAATGCTCATTGCAATAGAAATAAATGAATTGGGAAAAATTGCATCTCCAAATGCATGAAGCCAGTTCCAATATGAGCATAGATAACAATGCAACAACTTACAACAAATCCGATAAGGGATCTCTCCAACTTGTCCACAACTGCCTGTAGAAAATCTTGTGTAAGGGATTACCGCAACACTACCTTCAATCTGTCAATCAAACTGCTTGCAGTAGATCTGATGAGGGATTACTGCAACACTGTTTGCACTCTGCACTTTTCAACATATGCCTTCGCTCTTGCACATACATCATACTTTACTATTCTCACCGCACACTACTCGCATTTTGCTATTGCTTTCTCTATTCCACAACTCATACATCCACATCCACATTCATGTCATATATATATACTGGTAAGCACATACATCGAGATAATATGTCAGCCAAGCACAAAAAGGTTTATATAATAAAACATTGCTCAGATCAACACGCTACACAAACATGCCTCGACCAAGGTAGGTAACCAAGTTGGCCTTCACACACTTCATTTATTGAAACACACGCGTCAATTACCAAAATAAAACAAGGGTCTATCGGACCCATAAGCACATATTCCAAGCATAACAACTCGTATCTTCAAGATACAAATGCCACAGATTCTGGAGCATAAATCATAATGCATTACAAACATTCAACAATACAACAAACACAACTGATACCGAAACTCGATACAAACCATAATAAGCAAAATTCAAGATTTTAGAGAAGAGGATCTTCTGAAAATAACTCTAGTACATCAGACATACTTAGCTGCTCAGTATGTGTTCAATATCACTACTCTGCTTTCTACCTACATTATCATTGCTCTGCCACATATGCTACATCCGGCCCTAACCAGATCACCAGATTTGACATGAATGACAACATTCACAAAAATTTAACAGACCATAGTGTAGGATGGTATGTGGACCATTGTGTAGAGGACTTTATCTTCCTTGGTTGACCCTTCAAGTCCTTTTTTTGAAGATAAAACTAGACTTTGTCATTGAAGTCAAGTAGTGTTTGGAGCACGCCATGACGATCTTAATATTTTTGTTGTTGGCAAAAGGAAATATGTTGTACCTATTGATGAACGTTTTGAATGTATTGCAAAAACTTTTTCTCTTTATCTACTTCACATTCCTCTATGTGACTACACGATGGAAAATGTGCAATAGGATACATCCATGAGTATTACTAGTTGAAACTAAAGAGATGTCTTAAAATACTATTGATGTAGTAGGGTTGTTGTGCAATACATAGTCATCAACAAATGGATTTCTAGGTGCTATGAACTCTTAACAATTGCTTCTACCATCTACAATGGTTTACCACCATCAAATGCATGAACAAAATAAAAAATAAAAAATATATCTACACATCAACATAATGTGAACAACATAAGAAAGAACCATAGATATGGAACAACACATAATTTGTAGAGAACCCATTGTGGGTTAAAAAAAAAAATTCGTCTATAAATCAACCTTTTCTTGTTACAAATAATAAGTACAATGAGTATGCAATAGCCAACTTGACCTTAACAAGGTCTAAATTGTGACACTCCCTATTGTAGATAGATTTGAAACATACACTTGCATACTCCTAACGAAATTGCTCCACACCATGAATTGAGTGTTTAACCTTTTCACAAGACATAAAGAATGTTCATAACAACTTTCCTAGCCTCTCAAACATTGGAAATAGAAGATCAAATGCCAAATTGGAATTTTGCATTCCAAAGACCAACTCTTTACTTGCAATAGGGGTGCTTGGTCCCAATGACAAATTTACAACTCCGTGAAGTATTTCCCACTTTTCTAATAAGCATTTTTGCTAGGGAGAGCAAGTTTCATGTGGAGGATTGATTTTTGTCACTTTATTAGTGCTATTTGACCGAGTTCTTTTGAAGGCCATGGCTTTTGCATTGGGAATTGACACAATGTGTTTTTTTTGAAATTGTGTTATTTTTAAGAGCTTTTTGAATATACAAGCAACTTCAAAATTAAATCCATATTCACATTCATTTTCCCCTTTAACATGATTATATTTTCAAGGACTTGAGTGAGAAAAACCAAATGTGAAAGATGTCATATTTGCAGATGAAGATTCCAATATGTTCGGTACCAGCTCCAAACATCCATAAGCATCATAGGGCATTTGTTTAGTTACATCTATGTTACATCAGTTTGATGACAAACTCCTATATTAGGATTCTTATTGACACTCCACGAGTTAGGATTATATGACCTTGATAGCCCAAATATTCAATTCATCCATCTTTTCAAATCATACGTCTCCAATCAAGGTCTAGGAGACTTTTGCTCCTCAAATCTTGCTAAATAGAGAACTAATTGAAGTTCTCAATTCTACATGAATTTTCAAGAATCCTTTTTATGGCTTGGACATTTGAGCTCGCTCCATTGTACAACCATACATGAACCTTGCCTCATTAGTTATTAACTTGCTCATAGCAATGAATCGTGGCAACTAAAAGAATCTTCAACTCATCCCTTTTGTTGACCCTCCAATGGTGTAAAGAAGTACTTTGTATTTTCCCAATGAGTACTTGATCCCTTCATTGTCTTAAGTTTGCTAGCCTTACTCTTAGAAGTCTCTTTGGCGTTTTGGAGTTTTTCCAACAGAACCTCACAATGGTTTCTAAAAACAACAAATTGAACAAGATGTGTTTCCCAAAAATGCTTTGTAATATGCCCCTTTCTAGGAGAAAAGAAACACACACTAGAAGACTTACTCTTCTCAAATGTTGCATTATTTTTTGAACTCCTCAAACCACTCCTTGGGTCTATCTCCTTTGCTAGGAGATGCTTTTCACTCACTTTAAATGCTTTTCCACTTGTCTATTGATGGTCCATTCATTTGGTGCCTCCTTGATCTTAATTAAGTGATCTTAGAATTCTTTACAACCCTTTCCACATTGGAGTTGTTGTTCCATCTTCTTTGAAGTCGCTAATATTTCCTATTACAATGTCACAACCTCCTTGGAAACTTGCTCAATAATTAAATCATTTAAATCCTCTCTTGCCTTAATAAAAATAAATGCACATTTACCTTAGGAGTCTTCTTGTTTTGATGATATGAATCCTTTATTTAAGCTCACACCCTTCGTCAACTTGAATGCCATCTAACAATCCCAAGTCAATAGGTTAGGATCTCTCAATATCGTCTATGAGATTGACCATTTCTTGGCCATCTTTTTCCAAGCTCTTTTCCTTTACATTCCATCTTGGAAAACATCCATGTACCAAATATTTTAGTGTAAGTTTCAAAACAACCAAAAGTTTCATATGATGAAAAATTATTTTGGAGTGTCTATGATGCTTATGTCAGTTTGAGTTTGAATATCTAACATGTAGGGCTCACTTTTCCTTTCCACTTCTTCACCAACATTTTGTAAACTTGTGACCATCTCATTCGTATCTTACAATTCTTCTTGCATCTTCTCAAAAATCTTAGTAAGAAGTCACCATGGCTTTCTATGTGAACTTACAATTCCCTTTTCTTGTCTTTTAAGGATTGTATCTACCCCCTTAACCTTTGACTCTTCTCTTGAACAAGATGGTTATCTCGTTCCAACTTTAGAAGTCTTCTATTATTGGGTTTCCCCATTGGTGTACCACACAAACCAATCCTTGTGCTTCTAAAAATTAAAAGAACAACCAACAAGATCATTATCAACACCAAATAATCTAGGAATTACATTCTATGATACTATTTAATCTATTTATTGGGGTGGTTATGTCACATATACATTTATCAATGTATAAATTTTGGATGCTAAAACCTATTAACACACCTTGATAATTACTTCTACCATTTATAATGGTTTACCATTGTCAAAAGCCATGAAATTCACAACACAATAAAGATCTACACATCAACATAATGTGGAAATAACATAACAAACAATGTCAAATTTGGAACAACAAATAATTTCTTTTTATCACACTCTATAATAAAGAAGTACAAGTATGCAATGGCTAACTTGACCTTAACAAGCTCCAACATATCTTAAGTGATTTCAACTGCACCCTCTCATACTCCCCTATTACAAATATTCTTGCAACATACACTTGTATAGTGCCAAAAAAATGACTCTACATGTGATGAACTAAGTGTCTAACCTCTTCCCAAGAGGTGGAGAAGGTTTAGCATGATTTCCTCTTGCTCGCAAATATCATATACAAAGGACCAACACTAATATGGAAGAAAAAAAGTTGGCATTCAAAAAACCCAATCTCTACCCACACACAAAAGTCTTCATTTCATTGCAAGTGACAAGTGTGCCACTCCATGAAGCTTTCACCACTTTTCTAATAAAGTGTTCACTAGTGAGAAATCAAGTTCACCATGTAGAGAAATCAAGTTCAACATGTAGAGAAATCAAGTCCACCATGTTGAGAAATCAAGTTCAACATGTAGAGAAATCAAGTTCACCACTTTGCTAGTGTTATTTAACCTAGTTCTTTTAAAGGCCATAACTCTTGCATACAAATTCAAAAAGAGGTAGATTTTTTGAAATTTCACCATTTTTTAGAGCTTTCTAAATATACAAAATCAAACTTTTCATTTAATATTCACATTCGTTTTACCCTACACATATACATTTGTGAGTCTTAGATGAGAAAAATCAAATCGAAAAGATGTTTTATTTGTGAACAAAAATGAAAAGATATTCCACACCATCTCTAAACTTCCGCACACATCAAATGAGGCCATTGTCTGGAAATTTTCCTATTAGACAAGTTTCATAACTAACTCCTCCATTAGGATACTTGTTGACACTTTGTGCACTAGGATGCCATGACCCCAATAGTCTAAATATCTTTCATATAAGTTTTTGAATTGTATACCCTCAACCAAGTGACTCTTGGTCCCAAAAAGCTAACTAAATAGAGAATCAACTAAAAAATTCTCAACTCCACATAAAGTCTCAAAAATCCTTTTGGTTATGGCTTGGTATTCTAAGTGTGCTCCACTCTACAAGCATGATTGAACCATGCCTCGTTAGTTTACTCTTCTAGGCAATGCTTTTCAATATTCATAAACATTTAGTTCTTTGTTTTTCTTCGTGGGATCCAATGGTAGAATGGTTTATCTTATCTTTTCCCATTGAGTACTTAGTTTCTTCTTTGCCTTCAACTTGCCTTCCTTTTAGGAACCTTTGGATTTTTGGAGTTCTTGCAACACAGTCTCACAATAGTTTCTCATACTATAAATTGAATAAGGGCATGCTCCCCAACAATGTCTGACAATATGCACTTTTATATGAAAAAAGAAACACACAATGGAAGAATTACTGCCTTCCTTCAACTTGCCTTCCTCTTAGGAACCTTTCGTATTTTTGGAGTTCTTCTCGCAACACATAGTCTCGCAATAGTTTCTCATACAATGTCTCACAATATGCACTTTTCTATGACAAAAGAAACACACAATGGAAGAATTACTCTTCTCATACTTGATTATTTCTTGACCTACTAAAACCATTCTTTGGGCTTTAAGTTTCCTTTGATCTATCTCCTCCTAAGAGACACTTTGTAGTCACCCTAAATGCTTTTCCTTGTCTAGTGATTTTATGTTCCTTGATGCCTCATTTCTCTTACCCCAATGGCCTTGGAACATTTTATAACCCTTTCCATGTTGAAGCTATCATCCCATATTCTTTGGAGCATCTCTCTTTTATTTTCCTCAATTCATCACAATCTTATTAGAACTACTCAATGGTTAGAAAATTAAAATCCTCTCTTGGGTCATAAAAGGAAACACACATATACATTGGAAATATTATTCATGTTTCTTTGATGAATTGGAATATTTTTTCATGCTTGTGTTATTTGAAGTAGCACTCTTGGAACACTCTCTATCTTGAATTCCAACCAACAATCCCATGTCAACATATAGAAGTCTTTCAACACCTCTAGGGGATTGGCCATCCCTTAGCTAAGCTTTGTAAGCCCTTTTCCTTCATACCCCATCTTGGATAACATCCTTGTACCTAATACTTTAGTTCAACTTTCGAAACCAAAAGAATATTTTTGTTGTGAAACAAATGAATTTGTAGGAATGCTTGTCATGCTCATCTCTATTTGATTTTGCCCATCTAACGTGGAGGATTCACAATTCCTTTACACTCCAACAATTTACAAGCTTGCCAATATCTCATCTTTGGCTTGCAACTCTTCTTACATCTTTCCCAAAATTCTTAGTATGATGTCTCAATGGCTCCCTAACTAAGTTTGCAATTCTTTTCTTCTCTTTAAAGGATTATGCCAACTCTCTTAACTTTCAATTCTCCTTTTGAATAAATTGTTTATCTCCTTCCAACTCCAAAACTTTACCATTCTTGGATTTCCCTATGAATGCACCATGTATACCATCAATTGTTGCACTTCTAAAAGTTTGAGAACAACTATTTAAGATCATTAACAACACCCAAAGCTCAAGGAAAGACTTTCTTTCATACTACTTGACCCTTAAATTGGGATGCCACACGCATAATCACCAATTAATGAATCTAGGGTGTTATGACCTACTAACACATCTTGAAATTACTTCTACCATCTACAATGGTTGATTACTAACAGAAGGCATGAAAAACACAAAATACTAGAGATCTATACATCATCATAATGCAAAAGAAACACAAATCTAAACATGTGTATTCTAAGAAGCAATTTCTTGTCCCACTATGTAATAAGGGAGTACAATGAATATGAAACATAAAACTCAACCTTAACAAGAACAACACACCACACTATAAGAGCTTCAACATACACTTGCATAGTCCCAAGAAAATAGCTTTACACAGCATGAGTTGGTATTTATATTCTTACCAAGATGTAGAGAACGTTCATAACTTCCCCTTGCATATTAAAGGTTAGCAACAAAAGAACAAATGACAATTTAAAAGAGAAAATGCTTGGTGTTTCAAAAACCAACTCTCTTCCCACATGCTATAGTGGTTGCTACTTTGCTAGTGACAAACTTGTCACTCCATGAATTGTTCATCACTTTCTAGTAAGCATTCTCTAAAGAATACAAATATATCATTTTGAGCAAAAATTATTTTAGTGATGAATCTTTGTCAATTGGTGAATATTTTGTATCAACCAATTTGAAATTGGCGAATACATTGTAACTAAGAAGGTGTCAAATCACTCAGATTTTATGAATTATCAGTCAAATTCATTTCAATTTTCCATCTATTTATTTTATGAGGCATATGTAATTAATACTTTCACTAATAACAATTATGTGTTTGTAATTTTCTAATTAATATTTTTTCTTGAAATTTCAGATGCATGTATTAATTCATCCACATATTTGTCAATAGCATTAAAATTTTATTTTGTATGAGGATCCATTTTGTCAAAAACATTAAAAGTTCATTATGTTGGACATATTTCACCAATAACATTAAAATTTAAATGCATAGGACCTATTTCACCAATAGTATTGTAAATCTATACTATTCCTAGATCTATAATTGTTCTAAAAATTACATGGGTTTTGTGGAGGTTCAATTCGCCCAATATTTACATGCATCGTTTTATAATCATGCAATATTTTGCCAATTTTTTACTATTTCATTTAAAAAATCTCATAGAACTTGTCATATGGATTAATATAAATATAATCAATAACACAAATAGTTTTTACACATTTTTGTTCTAAGTCTAAGCTCTTGATTCTAAATAGAGAAGTTATGACTATTGGAATTGTTGTATTAGTGAGTGTGAAAATCTTAAGGTAAGTCATCATTTCTTTATAGTATTATAAGATTATGTATCTCTTTTTCATTCCCACTTCACTCATAGATAATATTGAGTAGCAAGACATCCAAGGCCTAGGAAATCATGGATCTATATTATATGATTCCATCATAAACAAAATATAGTTTTGTAGCTTTTCTTTTGTGAGAGATGTCAAGCAAGAATGAGACTCCTAAAAGTTGTGAAATTTGGTCATCAAAACACAAAACCATAATGTCTTACTCTGGCAATGTTTGCAATCCATTAGATTAAGCTACAACATTAGCACTTCCAAAAAACATTCACGAAGAAGACAATACCTCAAAAGAAAATCAAAATGATATAATTGAGTTAGATGACAATGCTACAAATTATGTTCCAAAGTATACCCAATGTAAGCCAAAATGTTTTAATCGACTTGGATGACAATGTTGTAGATGATTTTTTTGCACAAAAGGGGAATAAAAAGTCAATAAAAAATAGGGCATGAGTGAGATGTGACAAAGAATTCTCAGATTGATTAGGTGTTAAAATACCAATTTGTTGAACTAGTGGATAATCCAAACAAAGATAAACCTCCAAAGAAATGCAAATGTAAGATTTATAGCTGAAAATATAGAAGGGACAAGAAGTTGTAGCTAAAACTTGACACTATAAAAAAATATTGAAAAAGTTTATGAATAACAAATCATAGACAAAAAGGAACAATTAAAGATTAGATGGAAAACAAACAAATAATGTTTTCATGTTAAGCATCGGATATGCAAAGAAATGCAAAGCTTGTTGAATGAGGAGATTCAATTGAACCTCAATTTGGAAAAAAATTGTTTAGTTGAGTGTTGTTTTGAATATTTTGACTAGTAGGCCTCCTATCATAGACTACCTAGAATATAATAGTTTATTATATTGTTTTGGTTGTTTTTAACTTTTCTTAGACACATTGGTCAATAAATAGTGGATGTAAATGAGATTTTTTTTTTGTGTTGAGGTGGAAAATTAAGATATATAAAAAAAATAGAAGACTCAACCTTTATTGCATTATCTTTAGATGAAGTACAATGGTATATATTGGTTCTTGGGTATGTATTCATGTGTATATTGTACACAAACATGTCTACTAACCTTATCTACTCCATGTTCATTAAATGAAAGGGACTTTGATATCACAAAATATAATTGAACTAACTAAGAAATATTTGAATAAAATTGGAATATATATCACTTTGTGTGTGCAGGAGCTAATGTAGCTTCAATAATGCAAGGTAATAGGAATGATCTTTGTATAAAGCTACAAAATATTTCACCATACATGATTATCATTCACTACATGGTCCACATGATGAATTTAACATTTAAAATTGTAAACAAATTTTCTTTAGTAGAAAAACTTGAAAATCTAGTCTATGAGCTCTACTCCTAATTTTGAAATAATTTGAAATTTTTTAACATTTTGATGAGGGGATAACCACAAAAAAATATTATTAAGGACTAATACTAGATGGATCTCCTTGCATGAACTAGTGCAATGCAATTTTTTAGAATATCAATCTTTGATTGGAGTAATGTATGAGCATCACCAACAATAGACAAATCTTTTGACCTCTTACATAGATTAAATGATATATAGACACTTAACTTTATTTGGTATCATCCTCAAGCTAGATGAAATGAACACGCTTGTGAAAAAATACCAAGAAAGAATTATTTATATTTCATAATCTAGTAAACTACATAAAATCACATGTATGACCCTTAATAATCTACATCTACTAATTTGTTGTCATTTAAGTCCATAATTCAATATCTAGTAGTCAATAATAGATGTGAACAATCCTAATAATTATTTAAATTTTAATGCAAGTGGAGATTTTTGTTTCTTTGTACATGGGTCTGCGATACCAATGCACCATTTCACCTTTTGTCAAGAGCTCTACCAGTGAGAAAAAATTGTTACAAGGAAAGATTTTAATGACATTGTTAATCATGTAAGTACCACTTTAAAGAGAATTATTAAATTTATTTCCTTAGAGATTATAGAATGTTTCCGTCAAGAAGAACTACTAGAAGTATGTCTACTATGTATCCTAAGTATTGGACCAATGTTGACAAATTTTTATAGGAGACTAAGGATCTTGATCAAGCATGTTTTCATAAGCTCATGTTTCTATAGACATAAAAGAAATTATAAATAAAGATAAGATTATTGAAATCATCTCATTTTGTAGCAACATTGAAGGAGCAATATATGGCCATGGAAAGTCCCTTAAAAAAAGGATCAATAACACATCTTTGGGCAGCCTTAAGTTACAAAAATATGGTGTGATTCAATATCAAAATACTTCAAAAATTTTGATTTAGGAAAAACTATGATATTGGGATTGATGGAGGATAAGAGAGTTTTCAGTACATTGAGATTTTTTAAATCAAAGCTAAGAAACAAGCCGTTTAGTAGTTGCTTGAGGATGTATATAACTAGGTATGATATTTGAAGTATTCCTTTTGAAAGGGTACTCACAATCTAGAGGCCCATATGTGAAATAAGAGAGCTGGGCAACACTTAAAGCCTTGGTGGCTTTGACACAAATGATAGTGATATAATAAATAATACATGTTCTTGGTACAATTGAGATGCAATCAAGTGGACATATGCAGAGAAAAGAAAATGAAGACTAATTTCAATCCCATGGTCAAAGTGAGGATATAAATTAAAAAATCGAAGAGCTTTAGCAATTACTAGGTATTTATAATTATTAATATATTGCACGATTCATGAATCATGTTTTTCATATAATTCATTTGTATTGTACATTTCCATCACAAGAGAAGTAACTTTTAGAACCATTTAATTAGTATCCTATGAAAAATTGACAACTAAAACATAAAGCCTTCTCATATGATGATTTCCTATGGGTAAAAGTACAAACCTGTGTCACACTTTTATAAAGGAAAAGGCTAACACAACAATAACTGTTCAATTTCGTCGCCATAAAAGTGTCATTTGCATTCTGAATTTCAAGATGATGTAAATTGATGAAATGTGTAAAATTTGTTGAAGTTTAAGTCTACTATTTTTTGAAATATTTTTGTCAATAATTTATATGTTTTTTTTAGCTTTAAAGTCCATTTTTTTTATTGCTGAAAAACGTTGAAAAATAGGGGGTTTGGTTCCCACCTCAAAAGTAAATGTAAATCAACTTTTTTTTTCTCATTTTGATATCAGTTATAGATCACATATTTATATAGTGCATGAAAAAAAACTAAAAAAAAATTGATGTATATTTTCTTTGTAATAGCATTTGGAAGTCGAATACATCAGAATTTGACAGTTTTTGTCTCCCACCACAATTTGTCTATTAAATTTATGATAATCCAAAAACTAAAAATACCCTTTTGGAGAAGACTCTCTCTTCTAGTGAACCATATTTTTTTCAATTTTTTTTGAAGTGATTTGATATTTTTTTTGTTTTTCAAAGCAGCCTCATATCGAACAAAAGAATACCTAGTTGTAGTATTTTTAATTTTTTATATATTAAATGTAATCAAAACATTAAAAAAATTATATGAGTAGAATCGTGAATTCGATCTCTAAAAAAGGGTATTTTTAATTTTTTAAATAATTTTAATTTACCTATTGAATTTTGTTGCAAAAGTGACAAGTTTGAGAAAATCATCATTTTTGTTGATGTGGTTGCCACTTGGCATTCCACATAAGTCGTTTCGGCCGGAAACGTTCCCGCCGGAAGCGTTTTGACTTGAATAGTTCCAACTGGAACTGTGAGGGTGGACGCGACCAGTCATACAAGCGACCGATCGCTTGAACCACATATAAAAAATAATTATTTTTCCCATTAAAAAAAACAAATCAATCAAGTGCGAAAATAATAAGAGTTATTTTTGCAAAAATTCCTTTTTTTTTCAAATAAAGTGGCATTTTGGAGTGAGTAGGAAGATTATAAAGGGGCGAATATTTCTAATTTTGTAAAGGGGCGAAGATTTTTTAATTTTTTTTTCGGAAGGCGTTACCATTTCCAAGTATGTTATTTTAAATTATTTTTTCAATCATGCTTAATTTACAATATTAGATGTTTTTTTGGAAATTAAATATTTTTTAGATTAACCATATTCTCTAGTCACTGCGATACGACGATAACCATTACTTGGTCATATATCCAACACTATTTAGTACTGAATTATATTATATTTTATTTCCTAATACTTGACTCAAATTCTCTATATATTAGCTAAGTGATTTCAAGCAATTAATGTTATTAAATCACATTCATATGTACATTGCATATAGTCAAATGTATCTAATTGAAGTATACTTAATTTCTTACTTTTTATCAATGCTCCTAAATTTCTTGAGCCTTATTTTTTCATTTTCTAAATTATAAAAATTGGACTTCAAGTCAAATGATCTAAATGGATGAAATTTACACATGTTAAGTTTAAGAATGCAAAATTTCTTATACATTTCACTAATTACATTTTTTTTGTTAAGAACCGATGAAAAGTTATTAGATATATAACCTTTTTAGTTCAAAGCACTAAATTTTGAAGATTTGCATATTTGCATGTGTTGTTTTTAGGTTCAAAGCACAAAATTTTGAAGATCTAAATTTTTTTACAATGGGGAATAAGAGGACTAGATCAAGGTTGTATGATCGTAAAAGGGATGATAAGATGAAAGGTCATACAAAATGTAGTCAACAACAATCCGTTGTTGTTCAAGATCAACCCGATCATGTTCAAGATCAACCCGATGATGTTCAAGATCAACCTGATGTTGTTCAAGGTCAACAACACATGCGTGACCCCTTACGACCACATATGACCCTTTGCGATACCATTTGGTCTTATGTGATCCTAATAGGTCCTAAGGGGTGTACATGTGTCACAAGGGGCCTTAAGTGGTCCTAAGGGGTCACACATGTGTTAGAACACATGCGTGACCCCTTAGGACCACATATGACCCCTTGCGACACCATTTGGTCTTATGTGGTCCTAATAGGTCCTAAGGGGTGCACATGTGTCGCAAGGGACCTTAAGCGGTCCTAAGGGGTCATGCATGTGTTCTAACACATGTGTGACCCCTTATGACCACATATGACCTCTTGCGACACCATTTGGTCTTATGTGGTCCTAATAGGTCCTAAGGGGTGCACATGTGTCGCAAGGGGCATTAAGTGGTCCTAAGGGGTCACGCATGTGTTCTAACACATGCGTGACCCCTTAGGACCACATATGACCCCTATGTCCTAATTGGTCCTAAGGGGTGCACATGTGTCGCAAGGGGCCTTAAGTGGCCCTAAGGGGTCACGCATGTGTTCTAACACATGCGTGACCCCTTAGGACCACATATGACCCCTTGCGACACCATTTGGTCTTATGTGGTCCTAATAGGTCCTAAGGGGTGCACATGTGTCGCAAGGGGCCTTAAGTGGTCCTAAGGGGTCATGCATGTGTTCTAACACATGCGTGACCCCTTAGGACCACATATGACCCCTTGCGACACCATTTGGTCTTTTGTGGTCCTAATAGGTCCTAAGGGGTGCACATGTGTCGCAAGGGGCCTTAAGTGGTCTTAAGGGGTCAGGCATGTGTTCGAACACATGCATGACCCCTTAGGACCACAAATGACCCCTTGCAACACCATTTGGTCTTTTGTGGTCATAATAGGTCCTAAGGGGTGCACATGTGTCGCAAGGGGCCTTAAGTGGTCCTAAGGGGTCACACATGTGTGACCCCTTAGGACCACACAATACCCCTTGCGACACCATTTGGTCTTATGTGGTCCTAATAGGTCCTAAGGGGTCTAAATGTGTCACAAGGGGCCTTAAGTGATCCTAAGGGGTCACACATGTGTTCTAACACATGCTTGACCCCTTAGGACCACATAATACCCTTGCGACACCATTTGGTCATATGTGGTCCTAACAGGTCCTAATGGGTCCACATGTGTCACAAGGGGCCTTAAATGGTCCTAAGGGGTCACACATGTGCTCTAACACATGCATGACCCCTTAAGACCACATATGACCCCTTGTGAGACCATTTGGTCTTATGTGGTCATAATAGGTCCTAAGGGGTGCACATGTGTAGCAAGGGGCCTTTAGTGGTCCTAAGGGGTCATATAAAATAATTATATACTCCTTAGGATTTATACATACACACACATACACCTCAGGACATGCTATCAAGGGTTGTGTGTGGTCCTGAGGGCACGTGTGTGACCCCTCAGGACCACACATGACCCCTGATAGCATGTCCTAAGGTGTATATATGTCTAAGGAGTATATAATTATTTTATGTGTATTTATGTATGTATGAATGTATGTATTTATGTATGTGTGTATGTATGTATGTAGACATAGGTATGTATGTGTATGTCCTAAGGTGTACATATAATTATTTTATATGTATGTATGTATGTAGGTATGTACGTTTGTGTATGTTTGTATGTAGGTTTGTATGTATGTGTATGTATGTGTATGTATGTGTATGTATGTATGTAGGTTTGTATGTATGTATGTGTATGCTTGTGTATGTATTTACATATGTACTTGTGTATTTATTTTCTAATATTCTAAACTAATATGATAGAATATATACAAAAAAAAAACTATTTTTTAAAAACTTAAAAAAAACTAATTTTTTATTAAAAAGTATTTAAAAAAAAAAAAATATAAATTAATATGTTAAAATAAATACATTTAAAAAAAAAAGGTACTTACCACCAAAATGCTTCCGACCAGATCTCTGTGATTTTTTGCGCCCTCCTGCGTAATTCCAAGCCGCTCAATGCAAAATGAGGGGCTTGGGCGGATTTCGGCTCTTATATAGGGCAAGGGAAAGTCGGAATAGGCATTGTTAGCCTAAAGTGAGACATAGATTTGTACAATCACCCCTATAATATTTTACAATTAGGCTCATATTCCCGTAAATAGGAAAGAGAGCATGTTGACTCTTAATTGAAGTCAAATGTGTGACTTTACATTTAACAATTACACTTCTATGAAATAGGATGGTTTAAGAAACCCATTATAGAATAACATTCCCCTTTTATATTTTGAGCCAAGTGTTGGTTGAGATTAGTTGAATTCCAAACTTGAAGTCAATACAATTGATGAAAACAAAACCTACAACTAAAAACTTGATGTCACTTAAAAATGTTGATGTAGATCGAAATTAATTCTAAATTGCACCTGTTCATTATACTTTTCCAATCAAGAAGAATACATTTTCTCTGATGTCTATTGAGACTCTTAACACTTTAGCAATCTTTCTAGTGTAACAATTATATTTTTCACTACTTTGGCTTATTTATTGAAATTTTTAAGGGTCGACTCCAAGTCAATTAGCTCATCTAGTATTGATCAACAATATTGAATCGAGGTCTCCACTTACACATATGAATGAACACAAATAAGGAATAATAGTGTTAAACAATTCTGATACTGGGAGAAAACTGAGAAGGGGGGGGGGGTGAATTAGTTTTCTCACAAGTATAACAGTTAATGCAGATTATAAACTTTATATCTGAGCACAAAGAAACCAGCACAATGAAAGATAAATAATAAAAGAACAACACACACAACACCAATATTTTGATGTGGAAAACCTGGTAAAGGGAAAAATCATGGGGGGAAACCCTAATCATATAATACTTCTACAACAATATGTGAGATAATTACAATGGGGATTGCACTTGCAATCAGGACAATCGCCTAGAGCGCACTGCTCATCACAAAAGGAAGTCTCACTGACTTACAAACACATCGAACTATAATCCGAAAAGAATGAAGTGTGGAAGTAACATCTCTTAATGCTTGATATAGTTCCAGTTAAGCACAAATGTCTGCCCTACAACACCAAATCCTTCACAACCTTCCGTTGAATGATATATCATTGTTCACACATAGACCTTTCTCTGATAATGTAGACATAACCATCGATCCCAAGATTACATGAATAACTCACCTATAAATACAGATCATCAACCTTAATGATAAGGTCGACTAAACCCTAAACCCATAAACCCATAATTACAAAAATTACATCACGTGATATCACTAGACCAATATTATGATTTACATTACATATCATGGACCTAATTCAAATTCTCAAATAATTACATCGACCAGAAATCATGCAAAGACCAATCTCCAACACGTTTCACCAACCGGTAGAAACACTTAGTGCAATATCATAAAATATATAACTAGATCCAAATAGGACCACCGAACCAACATGCCAGCCAATGCAAAGCCACCAAATAATTAGAACATGATCAAGAACACATTCATCACGTTAGAAACCATTTCCATAAGCCGGACCAAAACCACTTAACCAAATCATCAAGTATCACCAACCGGTACCAAGAAATATCAACTGGGAAAATAAGCAATAGCTTCCGGAGCACCAAGTCATGAATTAATATAATATGACAAGCATATAGCCAACCTGAATAACCATCCAAAACCAAATCCAAGGATCTGATCATGCCGGATCAAAATCACAACCAAAACCAAGACAAATACCAAGTCTAATCGAGATAGGTCCAACCAGGATAAAATAATTATATCCAACCGAGATAGAGTGTTGACATCAATGACAAAACTTAACCAAGTCAAGCATATTTCCAACAATCTTCCCCTTTGGCATTGATGGCAACATTGAATGTGAAAATCATCCAAGTTCCAAGGAATGCCATCAATCTCCCAAAGACTGATCTGAAATATATCTCCCCCTTTGATATCAATGATAAAGGATGGGTACCGCCAAACAAAAATATTGAACCGAACAACTGGCTACTCCCCTTGAGCAGCAACATCATCTCATCAACCGGGATCACAAAATATGTTTGATAGGCTTACAGGATTGATGCATCCTTGCATCTCTAAGTCTCTTTTGTAGGGGTGGTGACCCCCAATTGATCTCTGAGATATTCAAAAGTATCTTTAGGCAATGGTTTTGTTAGAATATCTGCAATATGTTCCTTAGTAGGCACATAAACCGATCTGACTTCCTTTGCTTCAACCTTTTCTTTCAAGAAATTATACCTTATAGAAATGTGTTTTGATTTGGAATAAAATTCCAGATTCTTTGAATAATCAATAGAAACAGTATTATCATAGTGAATAACAATAGGCTCATCATAACTTACCCTTATATCCTTCAACATTTGTTTCATCCATAAAATTTGAGTACAGTTAGTTGCAACAACTACATATTCAGTTTCAACGGTAGATAATGAAGTGCATGATTGTTTCTTGCTAAGACATGAAACCAATTTATTCCCAAGAAATACTGCACCACTTGTAGTGCTCTTCCAGTCATCCACATATCCTGCCCAATCAGAGTTTGTATAGGCACATAGTCTAAAATCATCATCCTTTGGATACCATAACCCATAATTTGTTGTACCTGCCAAATATCTAAATATCCTTTTTACTGTATTATCATGAGTTCCTCTAGGATCTTACTAAAATCTAGAAGCAATACAAACAACATTCATTATATTAGGTCTAGTCTGAGTTAAGTACAATAATCAACCAATCATTGATTTGTATCTACTAGGATTAACTCTAGGAGATTCATCTTCCGTAGATAAGTTTGCAACCGGTTATCATAAGAGTACCGATAGGTTTAGAATTTTCAAGTCTGAATGTCTTAAGAAATTCCTTCACATACTTAGTTTGATAGATGAAAATACCTTTATCAGTTTGAGTAATTTGTGAACCTAAGAAAAAATTTATCTCTCCAATCATAGACATTTCAAATTTATTCTTTATATCATCAGGAAATTTCATGCATAAACTTTCTTCTCCTCCAAAAATGATATCATCCACAAAGACTTCAATGATCAGTATGCCATCATGCTCAATATTATAATATAAGTTACTATTAGCATTACCTTTTCTAAAACTGATCTTAGAAAGATATTTATCTAATCTAGCATACCATGCTCTAGGGGATTGTTTCAATCCATATAAAGCTTTCTTCAATCTGCAAACCATGTCTTTGTCTTCTGATAAAGAAAATTCATTAGGCCGCTCAATGTAGACTTCTTCTTCAAGATCTCCATTCAGAAATGCACATTTGACATCCATTTGATATACCTTGTAGTTCTTGTGTGCAACATAGGCAAGAAATAGTCTTACCGCTTCAATTCTTGCAACCGAAGCATAAGTCTCATCATAATCAACTCCTTCTTCCCGTGAGTAACCTTTGCAAACCAGTCTAGCTTTATTTCTCACAACTTGACCTTCCTCATTTAATTTATTCCTAAAAACCCATTTAGTTCCAATAAAATTCTTATCTTTAGGCCTAGGAACCAATTCCCAAGTCTTATTATTTTCTATCTGATCTAGTTCCTCTTCCATTGCTTTCCTCCAATTCTTATCTTTACTTGCTTCAATAAAAGATTCTAGTTCAATTTGAGAAATTAAACATACCTCTTCAGTAGCTAACCTTCTTATCATCACACCTTTCCTTTTATCTCCAATGATCTGATCTTCAGAATGATTCAACTTCACATACCCGGGGGGGCTTAGGATTGTCTTGACTTTCTGATTCTTTCTGCTCTTCAACAGTCGCTGTGGAATTTTATGATGTTACTAGAGCAATTGGATCAATGTTCTGAACCGATTCTTGCACTGTCGGTTCTGATATGAATAATTCATCTTTCGGTCCATAGTCATATGATTTGATCTGATTATTACCTTGCTCATCCACCTTGACATTTATGCTTTCCATTATCCTATTCAATCTTTTGTTATAACATCTATATGCTTTGCTCTTAGTAGAATAACCCAAAAATATTCCTTCATCACTTCTAGGATCAAATTCTTGTAATGCATCATCTCTTCTAATATAGCATTTACTTCCAAAATTTTTGAAATATATGACAGTAGGAGTATGACCAAACCATAATTCATAAGGAGTCTTACCGGTATCACCTTTTATGTGTATTATGTTAAAAGTATATACTGCAGTATTGATAGCTTCTTTCCAGTAGATATCAGGTAATTTGGCTTCCATCATCATTGTCCTTGCAACATCCAAGATAGTTAAGTTATTCCTTTCCACCATCCCATTCTGTTGTGGGGTTCTAGGTGCAGAAATTTGTCTTCTGATTCCATTTTTATCACAAAAGTTGTTGAGCTCACCGGATGTAAACTCAAAGCCTTGATCTGATCTTAAACATTTTATCTTCAATCCTGTTTCTGTCTCAACCATAGCTTTGAAAATTTTGAATTTCTCAAGAGCTTCTGATTTTTCTCTCAAAAATGCAACCCACATCATTCTAGAATAGTCATTAATAAGCAACATTAAGTATCTATCGCCTTGAAAACTTTTAGTCCTTGCCGGTCCACACATATTAGTATGAATAAGATCAAGAGTTTCATTAGATCTATCATGTGTGCTTCTGAAGGAATTTCTAACTTGCTTACCCATTTGACATTCTCTACATACCAAATTATGAGGCTTAACAATCTTGGGAAAATATTTGACAACTTGTTTTGAACTGATCTTCACTATGCAATCAAAATTTACATAACACATCCTCTTATGTCATAACTAGCTTTCATCAATATGAGAAATCAAGCAATACTTCTCATCAGAGTTCAAATGAAAGACATTTCCTTTGGTCTAAGTTCCAGATGCAATCTGCAATCTAGATCTATTGATAATCTTGAATTTTCCATCTTTAAATTGCAAATGAAATCTTCTATCCACCATCTGACCTACACTCAAAAGATTATTCTTCAATCCTTCAACATAATAAACATTATCAGTATTAGTCTTACCATCCAGGGATATTGTTCCTTTGCCTTCGATCCTGCATGCCTTGTTGTCTCCAAATATGACTAGTCCACCATCAAAATTTTTTAGAGTTAAGAATATCCTCTTGTCACCAATCATATGATGTGAGAAATCATTGTCTATAACCTATTCATCCTTCTCTTCAATTTTAGTAGCTGTGTAGGGGAAAAAGCAAGACTAGGCTAACATGTCCTAATCCTACCTTTTGACACACATTGTGGAATACGAAAGAGCCTAGAGGTATCGCACAATTGGCTACTTCTTTTTGGTGAAAGAGAGAGCCACGGGCTACCTATTAGGGTTTCTATTCCTTTGTTGTAATTGAAAGGTAAGATTATGCAAGTTCAATTCCTAACCCCAAAATGCAAGTATGAACTAATAACAAGATTGCGGAATTGAACTTAAACAATGGAAAGCTACAAACACAAGGACAAGACAAGAATGCAGATGCGTACCCGAAGTCAAAATCTGAGTGAAAATGTTCGAGACGGGGGCGCGGGCGCCACTGTCCTGATTTTGTTCCTGAAACTGCACCTGAAATTGCCACTTTGCAACCTGGAAAACTGTCAGAACTGCCAAAACTTGCTGTCTGTCAGGAGGACCAGGGCGCCCAGCGCCCCTGTCCCAGGGACCAGGGCGCCTAGCGGCCCTGTCCTGGCAGGACCAGGGTGCCCCACGCCCCTGTCCTGGTCTTCTGCTCTGAAACTTGGTGTATGGTTCAGTCTCCGTCTGCTTCTTTCGGATCTGCAACTTGCGGCGTCGTCTGAATCCCGAAATCTGCACTTATATCTGAAAAGGTGTTTGGGCGGCTATATAGGGTTTTGCCTTAGTCAAACCCCCGCTTCGGTGATTTCCACCTCCACAAATAGCCAAGTTGTATTGTAAAAGTAGTGTGTGTGCAGACCTTGTGTGTGTGCAAGATCTAAAATGCAAGTAAGCAAACTAGAGCAACCTAGAAAGTAAACCCTAATTGCTTGTAAATGACAATGTAAATGCTCCAAATCAAGATGTAGAGTGATATAAAGCATGAATATAAATGATGTAAGGAAGCTTATGCAAAGACATGAAAACAACATGAAATCATACCCAACCCCAAGGGGGGGGGTACAAGCCAATCTTCAGTCGGTGATCCCTTATTGCTCTTCAATGCCTTCAAAGCCCTAAATGGATGAATGAAATTGATGGATGCTTGATGGATGGATGTTGAATGTTGTTGAAGTCTTCGAAGATCTGCTCTTTTGTTGCATAGAAGGTCCTGAAAACAAAATTTTGATCCTTTCCAATGAAGAAAGAGAGCTCTTATGTATGAAACCCTAGGTCTTAATTCCAACTTTTGGCCGACCTAGAGATTGAATATCCTGCCAATTTCTTGGGGTTAAGCTTTATTTTATGATTGGATCGCGCTCCTAAAATTTCAGGAAAAATGTCCAGGACCATGTGCACTCCGGGCGCCATGGTCCCGACAACTTTTCACCAAATTTTCAGGGCCGTCGGATATGATGATTTTAGAGAGAATCCCGAAGTTACAGGTGATTTCGAGATGTTTTGACCCCCGAAATCAAGCCCCCAAGTTCAAAAGAGGGCCTAATTAGGGTTTTTGATTAGATGATGTATTGGAGGAATAAAATGAAAAGGGGCACACTTTAATGAAAGGGCCCACCTTCATGATGTGGAGGATGATGAAATAGGACCTTAGACCTAGTTAATTTGATTAATTAAGTGCTAAAGGAGAAATACAATGCAAAATGCAAACTGCGCCAAGGCGGGTGCTAAACTAGGTGTGAAATTGTACTGCTTTAGCAAGTGCGTACAATTTACGATGCTACATTTAGCCCTCACTTTAGCGGTCATATGAGTACTACATGCATATGCAAGCTAAAGTACAGGAAAGTAAACATTATTTGAAAAAGGATATATCCATAAGTCCGTCGAACGAAGCCCCCAGCGGTATCTGCAGTACACAATTAGGAACCGCACCCTACAAAACACACATTAGATCGCAAAATCACCTAATGCTTACTAAGGAAAGTGATGAAATTTGCGAGTAGCTATATGCCCCCCCTGTTTCGGCTTGCTTATTAGGGAGGTGAAACAGGGTAGCATGTTTACTTACAACAAATTGTGTGAATGATTATTGATGAGAGATGTTCACTACAAAGGCTTCATCAGAGCACATTTTGGAACATCCAGGGAGTAAGGGGACGAAAATACAATTCCGACACAACAAACGGTTCGAAAATCGCATCTCCCAAACCCAAGTTATGATAAAATGAGTGATAGAGGAAAATTAGGGTTTTGAAAGTAAAGGTAAAGGAATGAAAGTATATACCTTGAAAGTGACTATTGCATTTGTCACTTTGTTGATTCTGAGTATTGTTCATTGCAGCGGAGCCCACATAGCCATCATCATGCTTTCATGATGACCAGAGCGTCCCGCGAGGATTGAGATCATGCGACAGGCCGTGATCGACGACGAGCCACTGGACGAGGTGAGTTGACTGAACTTTGACTTTCTGCATTTCTGTTGACTCTGATTTTCTGTGATCGAATGCGGGCCCTGGAATCTGACCCTGGGTCCCACCCAGGGTGCCATGGTCCCACCAGGGCGCCATGGTCCTTTCAGGGCGCCATGGTCCCCTTAGGGCGCCATGGTCCCAATCAGGACTTGGCAGGGGTCAACTTTCGATGTTTGTCAGTTTGCGTATTTGGCATAGATGATTTTGATGATTGATTACTAATTTCACTGATGTTTTTGCATTGCAGGGTCTCCCATACATGAGAGAGCATACGGCGTGGCAGATTCTTCACAGTTTGCGAGATCAGATTCCCTGGCTGACTCAGGCAGAGAGAGACACATTATCTATAGTAGGTTTGTGGTCTATGATTCTTATGCCGGCCATTCGATTTCATCCTGCGATGCTGATGGCACTCATGGAGCGATGGGATCCTGACACATGCACATTCCAGCTTCCAGTAGGGGAGATGACGGTGACACTTGAGGATGTGTACCACATACTTCGCCTACCGATCAGAGGAGCTACCGTGACATATGCAACCGATCGGTCAGCAGAGGATCATCAGAGGGAGCAGGTATACTGCATAGGGAGAGTCATGCCGAGTGAGACGAGAGGTCGTATCATGGTCAACTGGCTCTTACATCCTACAGGAGAGGTGCCCCTCGTGAGATGTCTTATGATAGCCATCATTGCACTAGCCGTCTGCCCTAATGGGCGAGGTACACACATGCATGGGGGTCTCACATGGTGCATCAGGGCCATGGAGAGACATAGGAGAGTATACGCCTGGGGTCGGAGTATGCTTGCACATCTCTATCACAACCTCGAGGAGTATGTTTTTGGACAGGGTTGCACTCTTTTGCAGGTGTGGATATTTGAGCACTTTACATGCATCAGGCCTGTCGGCTATCCGATGAGTGCGGCTAGCGAGCGACCTAGGGTATTTGCTTATCCACTTACCAGCGAGTGGAGATTTGGGGATTTACTGTATTGGAGAGTGACATTTGACAGATTGACAGCTGAGGTGACTGTATGGAGACCATATCTGCGGATGCACAGATGGGATGGGATGGAGAGACAGTTAGCATGCTTACAGAGGAACCGCCTACTGAGAGGACGATATCCCCATATCATAGTCCCATTCTATTTTGACCGAGTACGGAGACAGTTTAGGCTAGAGCAGTGTGTTCCAACCGATGTACCCATCTACACTCGACACTCATGAGTCCTTCCCAGACCCAGAGCAGTAGCGAGACCTACGATAGATGATATCAAGATCACAGATATAGAGGGGTTCGACCAGGATGTGGTCACTGATTATGCTGCAGACCCCGGGGCATAGCGCAGGTATCTCTCATGGTTTGTGAGGACATACCCGGGGCCTATCTTTCCACCAGATCACCCGATAGGCCATCCAGGTCCATGGAGACATGGAGACCGAGATGAGGATCAGGGATCCAGATCAGAGGAGCCAGAGGAGGGAGAGGGTCATGAGGAGGCAGGAGGGCCTGATCCACCCATAGGAGATCAGCCTAGTGCCGAGGAGGAAGAAGGAGAGAAAGATGACACAGATAGAGATGATGATGAGGAGAACGAGGATGCGGATGAGGATGAGGATGACGAGGAGGAAGAGGATAGAGATGATGAGGAGGAGTCAGATGTAGCTCCCCATCATTCAGGAGATGATACCATAGCCTTAGATCCTCCTATTATTCCCCAAAAGGGGGAAGACGAGGCGATACGGAGACCTATACCCATCACACACAGATCATTCGAGCGTGGGGAGCCTAGTAGTTCCCAGTCACAGATGCTACCATATCACGATCCCTACTGGCGTGAGGGAGATCCAGGTATAGTAGGTCTATATTGATTGATTAATGTTTTGATGATATAAAATGGTACTAATACACAATTTATTCTACTGCTACAGCTAATGTGCAGGAGTGGCGTTCTCTGATTCAGCAAGCAGTGACAGATATCTCCACGACAGTGCAGATCCCTAGTTCCTCACAGATTGCTTATAGACCTCAAGGGAATGCGGGTCGGCATGATGATTTGTTTTCTCCATTTCGAGTACAGGTAGAGATATGGAGGGAGAGAGAGCGAGCTCTATCAGAGGACCTTCAACGGGCACAACGTGATCTAGCAGCAGCTCAGGCCGAGGCTACCTCGTATCGCGCGATCCTTATGGATAGGGATCGTAGGAGTTCCTCCTGGAGTCACTCACGATCTATATCACGGTATACACCTATGGGTCCACCTGCACATTCAGATCAGGAGGGAGCATCTAGTTGTCACTCTCCAGCCACCAGCCCTAGGGATAGGAGATGATCTTATGATGTAGGGTAGGTCACATTTTGGATGTATAGTGACCTACCTTTGTATATTGATCCACATATATATATATACATGCTTCTTTGTCTCAAACGCGTTATCTTTAAAGCCTAAAACAATGTGTGTTTTGCTTTGATTAAAGTTAATACATTTGGTAGATGTACATGTATGTTCTGAATTTAATTTTTATGTGATTGATTTCTCAATGCTCTATGATTAAATTGATACATGTGTGACTTAATTAAAATATTTGATCAAGTACTACATTGATGATAAGGAAGAAAATATGTGTTAAGCCTAAGAATCATATAACTAATGTGATTTAATTTGAATTTAAACACAACCTGACACGATTCAACTTAACACATAAAGACATTGTATAATATGCCAACATAATGAAAAATGTAAATCTTTTGCAATTTACATAAATGAATTCAAGACAAACCATAAAGTAAAGAAACACGCTTGTCAGGAATGAAGCAATATAGATTAAACAAAACATCATTTAATTCTATTTGCTCTAACAAAGATATGCTAACATATTATCCAATTTTGAAGAAGTGAGAAAGGAAATAGATGAATGATAAGGAATGAGGAATTAAGCATAGTATCTACGCAAGTGCATAGCGTTTATAGGGTCTTTAAGAGACGTACCGTCTACACCCGCTATTTTATAAGCACCTGATCCATAATCTTCAATAACGATATACGGTCCAAGCCAATTAGGACTAAATTTTCCCTTTTCTTCAGGTAAGGCATTCACATTGCGCTGATTCTCATAGAGAACTAAGTCACCCACTGAGAAGGAACGTTGAATAACCTTATCATTATAGCTTCGTTGTAGAGTTTTGTGATACGCTTGAATATGCTCAAGAGAATTTATACGATGTTCATCAAGCATCTCAAGCTGTTGAAGTCTGTGTTCTCTATAAGCGTCATCATCTACTATACCTTTGAGAGAAACTCTAAGTGATGGAATCTCTAATTCTAAAGGCATAATAGCATCCGCACCATAAACAAGATTATAAGGGGTGGTTCCTGTAGCAATTCGTACACTCGTTTGGTAGGCCCAAAGAGCATAGATTAGCTGAGTACTCCAATCCTTACCATGCTTATTCACGGTTTTACGAAGAATTTGTTCAATTATCTTATTGGATGATTCAGCTTGACCATTTGATTGAGGATAGTATGATGTAGAAAATCAATGTTTGATATGATACTTCTCGAGGAATTTCTTCATGTCCTTGTTCTTAAATGATGTCCCATTATCAGAGATTATAGTGGAAGGTATCCCAAATCGAGAAATAATGTTTTCTAGAAGAAATCGACAAATCACTTCAGCAGTAGTAGAGCGAAGGGGAATAGCTTCTACCCATTTTGTAAAGTAATCTGTTGCGGTTATAATGAAAGTATGTCCTTGAGATGAAGGAGGAGAGATTTTACCGATAAGATCCAGCCCCCATGCAGAGAAAGGCCAAGAAGCTACATGAGAACGAAGTTCTTGGGCAGGAGCATGAATCAAATTATTGTGTTGTTGACATTGATGACATTTCTTAACAAATGAAAAGGAATCCTGCTGCATAGTTTGCCAATAATATCCCATACGAAGCAACCTTTGAACCAAGGATTTGCCTCCAAAATGCCCCCCACAAGCACCTGAATGCGCCTCTTCAAGAGCAATAGGGATTTCCGATTTGTTAAGACAATGAAGGAGAAGACCGTTATAACCCCTTCGGTAAAGAACTTTAGAAAGAATGATATATCTAGCGGACAGCTTGCGAATTCTAGCCCTAGTGTTCCTATTGGCAGAATCAGGAAAGGTACCATTGGTCAAGTATCTTACGATATGCGAATACCATTCATCTGAGTCTATAAAGTCACAACATGTGACCAAGCTAGAATCATCTACAATAGCTGGAGAAATAAGGTTGTGAATAACAAATTTAAGATCAACCACAGGGTCCTCTAAAGATACCAGAGAAGCCACACATGCCATTGCGTCCGCATGTCGATTATCTTTTCGAGGAACAGGTTCCATGGTGTAAGAATCAAATTTTTGTAACAAAGAGATAGCAAGGTCTTTATATTGTGATAATTTGTCTTGTTTCGCTTGATATAGTCCTATTACTTGTCTTATAATCAGTTGAGAATCTCCAAAAATATGTATGTGTTTTACATTCAAAGCCAAGGCTGCCTTTATTCCTACTATAAGAGCCTCATACTCAACAATGTTATTGGTACATAGGAAATTGAGACGATAAGATAAGGGAATGGACTTCTTTGTAGGAGAAATCAGAACAACACCTGCCCCCGATCCCGTACGACACTTAGAGCCATCAAAGTATAACTCCCAAGTTTCATCTTTCTCTGTACAAAGAATGAAGTCGTCAGGAAAAGACTCAGGGTTAGGGAAGGAGAAAGGTGAAGGGGCCTCAACTAGGTGATCGGTCAACACTTGCCCTTTAGTTGCTCTTTGTGAAACAAATTTAAGGTCAAATTCAGTTAACATCATAACCCACTTAGCTAGGCATCCTAATAAATCAGTTTTAGAGAAAAGATGCTTCAACGGATCAAAATTTACCATGACGTGGACTTCTGAATTTAAAAGATAATGTCTCAATTTTTGAGTCGTAAACACCAAGGCCAAGAATTGTCTTTCTATCGCAGAATATCGGGTCTCATAATCGAGTAAGGTACGACTTATATAATAAACCGGACACTCCTTACCATCTTTATCATGTTGTGCCAATAATGCTGCAAGAGCATGAGAGGAAGCAGCTGTATAAAGAAGAAAGGGTTTAGAAGGTTCGACAGGTTGAAGGATAGGAGGATTAGCCAAATACACTTTTAAATCTTCAAATGCTTGCTGACAATCTTCATTCCATTGAAAAGTGATATTCTTTTTGAGAAGTTGAGTAAAAGGAAAAGTACGATCCGCAAGTTGAGATACAAACCTACGAATAGCTTGAATCTTTCCTTTTAAGCTTTTGAGTTGAGACACATTTCTAGGAGGTGGCATGTTGACAATAGCATCTATTTTCTTAGTATCCACCTCAATCCCATGATGTGAAACTATGAATCCTAAGAGTTTTCCACTATCCACACCAAAAACACATTTTCGGGGATTCAAGCGCATGTGATATTTACGAATCCTTTCAAAGACTTGACGAAGGATCTTAATATGATCTATGCGGAGAATGGATTTGGCTAAAACATCATCAACATAATCTTCTAAAATCTTATGCATGTAATCGTGAAAGATAAGGGTCATCGCTCGTTGATAAGTTGCGCCGGTGTTTTTAAGTCCAAAAGGCATCATTACCCAACAAAACGTACCCCAAAGAGTGGTGAAAGCAGTTTTGAATTGATCTTGAGGATTAATGAAAATTTGATTGTATCCTGAAAAACCATCCATGAAGGATAACAAAGCATGTCCTGCTGTAGAACCAACTATCATGTCAATGTTTGGGAGGGGAAAATCATCTTTCAAAGAAGCTTTATTTAAATCTCGAAAGTCAGTACACATTCTTATTTTATTATCTTATTTAGCCACAGCGACAATATTTGAAATCCATGGGGAATAATCAATAGGGTGGATAAATCTAGCCTCCAATAATTTTTCAATCTCAGCCTTAACAAGCAAAGCCACCTTAGGATTCATTTTTCGAATCTTTTGTTTCACAGGCTTAGCATCGGGAACTAAGACAATATTATGAGTGACAATCTTAGGATCTATACCAGGCATGTCAGAATATGTCCAAGCAAAGATCTCAGGGAATTCACGCAATAAATCTTCATATTGTTTTTGTTCCTCTTCGTCCAGACATTTTCCAATTTTAATAACTTTTTCTTCATTGCCAGAATCCATCTTAACATCAATGGTGTCGCTTATAAGAAGATTACTTTGTTGAGGAGTATCCTTTAACCGAGGAAATTCTTTCACAATCTCATCGTTATCAGTCTCTTTTCCAAAATAGGATTCAGTGTTCAAACAATAAGGGAATCCCCTATTGTGATGATAACGAGGAAGAGTATCATATGCTCCTAAAAACTCAGCTAAAGCATCATCGGTAGGAAAAACATCCAAAGCATAGGCATACAAAGGATCAATATACTCAGGGTGTCTCATTGGTAGAGATGTAGAAATAACATTAACACTAATACATGATCTTCTAGAAGCTTTAGTGCGCTTGCAGGGATTATAACCAAGTCCAAAGGCATAATCATAAAGATTATTCTCTAGAGGAACCTTTATTCCTTGTTCATGAGTGCCACAGCCATTTCCATTATACCCATGCCTAGCTAGGATACGAAAACCACGACCATAACGATCAGCCATTTCAGAAAGAGAAGGTGGTTTTTCATAAGACAAAGAATCAAACCCTTCAGAATTAGAAGTGTGAGGAGAAGAAGTCTGAGAAGCGGCCACGAAGTTATTGCTCATAGGCTCAGGTAATGTTGATTGATTTTTAGCTTCTTCCTTCTTTTCAGCTTTAAGCTCTCTAGAAGGAACCTTATATTCACCTACAAAGGTGGGATTAAAATCAAGAGATCCCCAATCGTCTTCTGCGAGAACCTTCTCAGGATCAAAATCCTTCTTATGTGTAGATTCAAGTCGAGAAGAATCTTCTTCAGGAGCTCTAGACTTATCCAAAGAATTTTGATCATCAGAGAGCGAGGATTCATCGATAGTTATCTTGTTTAAAGAGTCATCACTAGACGAGGAAGGCTTAGAAGAACCCCCTTTGGAAGTAGATGTTTGTAAACAAGCTTGGAAATTAGTATCACCTATAAAGGTATATGTCTTATTATTATAAATAAATTTAACTTGTCTATGCAATGTAGAGGGGACAGCTTGCATACTATGAATCCAAGGTCTCCCTAATAGCAAGTTGTATGTTAGATTTCTCGAGATAACAGGGATAGGAGTAGGCGAAGTAACAGGCCCCACTGTGAGGGGTAAGGTGATAATACCTAATGAAGTCTTAGCCACATTATCAAAGCCTCGAATAGGACGAGAGTCAGGCTCAATTAGGGATGTATCCACATTCATCTTATGCAAGAGATTAATACTACACACATTAAGACCAGAGCCATTATCTACTAGTGTTCGTCTTATAGCAGTATCATTTATGATAACCACAATCATCAAGGGATCATATTGATGTTGAATTTCACTAGTGGGCAACTCATCTTGAGTAAACACAATATGAGCTTTAGGATTCATCACAGAGTTAACCAATGACACTATATTACTAGATGTATTTGGTGGAGGAACATTCAAATCTTTCAAAGCATCTTGTAACATTCCGTGATGAGCAGAAGAAGTTTGAATCAAATCCCAAAGGGATATCTTAGCAGGGGTAGCTTTAAGTTGTTCTATGAGATCATATTCCTTACTAAGAACTTGTGAAATACGTGGAGCTTGCGAAAGAATTGGTTGGGGATTAGGAAGAGAAACTGGAGTAACCGGAGGAGGATTAGGCTGCCTATTATTTCTAGTATGATAAGTATGGGCAACCGCATGATAACTCTCTCTAGTTAATTGCTTGGCATAATTATAAGGACTTATAGGTTTTCTTCCTTGCACAGTGATGATAGGTTTATTTGGAGTAAGAAAGGAATCATACCCCCCTTGGACAATAAGGAGAGGTGATTTAGGAACTTGAAAGGTGGTAGAAGGACAAGCACCTTGGACTTCAAAGAGAGGCTTATTATGCTCATTCAGGTTTATCATGTTAACTAATTTAGAAGTTTTGTTCTTGTTTAGAGATTTCGATAAAGCCACAAAGTTATCAAGAGCATCATCCAACAAAGCATGATCATATCTATTAAAAGATTTATCTTTTGATTCAAAAGGAGACATCTCCTCATAGAGGGGATTATTGAAAACAACCATGTTACTAGATTCAGTGGAAGAGTTGATAGGAATGTACCCTTGAGAGGAACCATTCGACTTATCTTTCTCATCACAACAAAATGGCATAGTAACAAGGTTTATGAGTTTTTGGTAAAACGAAGGTTTGGCCTCTTTAGGATTCAAAAACTCAGCTAAAGCTTCATCTAATTCATCTTGGCTATACTCATAATCGGCATAATTGCATACATCATCATAAATATGAACATCTTGCAAATAAAAATCTGACATTTTGAAATAAAAGTTGCATAAAACTTAGACACACAATGCAAAGAAACAAAGAAACACACTCTTTTTTTTTTTGAAAATGAAACTTAAATGAAACACACTAAATCTAGATCTAGATCTAACAAATGCAATGCGAGAGAAAGAAATAATTCGTTTCACGTTGGGTTCACCAAAATGTGTAGGGGAAAAAGCGAGACTAGGCTAACATGTCCTAATCCTACCTTTTGACACACATTGCGGAATACGAAAGAGCCTAGAGGTATCGCACAATTGGCTACTTCTTTTTGGTGAAAGAGAGAGCCACGGGCTACCTATTAGGGTTTCTATTCCTTTGTTGTAATTGAAAGGTAAGATTATGAAAGTTCAATTCCTAACCCCAAAATGCAAGTATGAACTAATAACAAGATTGCAGAATTGAACTTAAACAATGGAAAGCTGCAAACACAAGGACAAGACAAGAATGCAGATGCGTACCCGGAGTCAAAATCTGAGTGAAAATGTTCGGGACGGGGGCGCGGGCGCCACTGTCCTGATTCTGTTCCTGAAACTGCACCTGAAACTGCCACTTTGCAACTTGGAAAACTGTCAGAACTGCCAAAACTTACTGTCTGTCAGGAGGACCAGGGCGCCCAGCGCCCCTGTCCTGGCAGGACCAGGGTGCCCCACGCCCCTGTCCTGGTCTTCTGCTCTGAAACTTGGTGTATGGTTCAATCTCTGTCTGCTTCTTTCGGATCTGCAACTTGTGGCGTCGTCTGAATCCCGAAATCTGCACTTATATCTGAAAAGGTGTTTGGACGGCTATATAGGGTTTTGCCTTAGTCAAACCCCCGCTTCGGTGATTTCCACCTCCATGAATAGCCAAGTTGTATTGTAAAAGTAGTGTGTGTGCAGACCTTGTGTGTGTGCAAGATCTAAAATGCAAGTAAGCAAACTAGAGCAACCTAGAAAGTAAACCCTAATTGCTTGTAAATGACAACGTAAATGCTCCAAATCAAGATGTAGAGTGATCTAAAGCATGAATACAAATGATGTAAGGAAGCTTATGCAAAGACATGAAAACAACATGAAATCATACCCAACCCCAAGGGGGGGGGTACAAGCCAATCTTCAGTCGGTGATCCCTTATTGCTCTTCAATGCCTTCAAAGCCCTAAATGGATGAATGAAATTGATGGATGCTTGATGGATGGATGTTGAATGTTGTTGAAGTCTTCGAAGATCTGCTCTTTCGTTGCATAGAAGGTCCTGAAAACAAATTTCTGATCCTTTCCAATGAAGAAAGAGAGCTCTTATGTATGAAACCCTAGGTCTTAATTCCAACTTTTGGCCGACCTAGAGATTGAATATCCCGCCAATTTCTTGGGGTTAAGCTTTATTTTATGATTGGATCGCGCTCCTTAAATTTTGGGAAAAATGTCCAGGACCGTGTGCACTTCGGGCGCCATGGTCCTGGCAACTTTTCACCAAATTTTCAGGGCCGTCAGATATGATGATTTTAGAGAGAATCCCTAAGTTACAGGTGATTTCGAGATGTTTTGACCCCCGAAATCAAGCCCCCAAGTTCAAAAGAGGGCCTAATTAGGGTTTTTGATTAGATGATGTATTGGAGGAATAAAATGAAAAGGGGCACACTTTAATGAAAGGGCCCACCTTCATGATGTGGAGGATGATGAAATAGGACCTTAGACCTAATTAATTTGATTAATTAAGTGCTAAAGGAGAAATACAATGCAAAATGCAAACTGTGCCAAGGCGGGTGCTAAACTAGGTGTGAAATTGTACTGCTTTAGCAAGTGCGTACAATTTACGACGCTACAGTAGCTAAAGCCTTCTCCTTAATATGAGTTGTATCAATGACAGGTTGCGGAGAATCATCCTTAATAGCAATAAAGACCCAATATTTCTCGGACCTTCCATTACTGGATCCACTTAAGGTTCATCATCTTCATCATCATCAGTAATACCAAAATAATCATCACCGGCATAGTAACATGATTTATCCTTATTCCTTCTAAATCTAGGTCTTCTCTGATATTCTAGATTAGGCTTATAATTCCTCATAAATGTTTCATGATTCCTAGCAGCTCTTTTAGGACATCTAGAAGCAAAATGACCAATCTTATTGCATGAAAAATATTTAAAAGGTACTTTTTCTTCATACTTACTTCCAACCGGTCCTTTAGGGATTCTTCTAGTAATTAGGGCTTCCAACTCTTCAAGTTCACTGTCTTCTCTCTCAATGTCTTCCAAATATTTGGCATATAACTCTTTCTAATCTATCTTCTTCTTACCAGATGCAGATGCTTTAAATGCAGTTTTTGTCTTAGTAGCACTCTAATCTCCAAGTTCCTCAAGTTCAAAAGCAGTCAATTTCCCAAGTAATGTATCTCTGGTAACAGGGGTACTTGACATTATCCAAAGTTCATTAATTGTAGTATCCTTCATCCTTTAAGCCTGAGGCAGAACTCTTAGAATCTTTGACACAACCTCATCCTCATTAACTGATCCACCACAACATTTGATTCCCATAACAATATCATTCACTCTATCCATGATAGAACTTATCTTCTCATCTTCTTACATCTTCAAAGTTTCATATCTCACCCAAAAACCTTCAAGTTTTGCAGTCTTTACTGCTTGGTCACCTTCATAAAGAGTTTCAAGCTTCAACCAGATCTTCTTTGCATTCTCCAACTCTATGACATTCAATAGCTTCTTTTGCTCTGACATCACTTCAGCTCTCTTTTGTTCATCAGCAGGTGTCAGTATTCCAGAATTGGGATCATGAGGTATATACCCTTTCTCCACTATCTCCCAAACTTCAGCTCCAAGAAATCTCAGATGAATTTTCATTCTCTCCTTCCCTATTTTGTAATTTGTACCATCAAATCTGGGACTCTCCTTCTGGTAGGGATGAAATGTAGAACTTGGTGTTGATGCCATTGGATCTCCTCAAGCGGTTAAGATTCTATAGAGAGGACCATGCTCTAATACCAATTGTTAGATAGTTCTGATACCAAGAGAAAACTGAGAGGGTAGGGGGTGAATCAGTTTTCTCACAAGTATAACAGTTAATGCAGATTATAAACTTTATACCGGAGCACAAATAAACCAACAAAATGTAAGATAAAGCATGAAAGCACATTATACATAACACCAATATTTTGATGTGAAAACCCCAATAAAGGGAAAAACCACGATGGGAAACCCTACCCACAATCAGATAATACTTCTACAATAGTATGCAAGATAATTATAATGGGGATTGCACTTGCAATCAGGCCAACCTCCTAGAGCGCACTCCTCATCACAAAAGGAAGTCTCATTGACATACAAACACATCGGACTACAATTGAAAAAGAATGAACTATGAAAGTAGCATCTCCTAATGTTTGATATAGTTCCGGTTAAGCACAGATGTCTGCCCTGCAACACCAAATCCTTCACAAACTTCCACTGAATGATATATCATTATTCACACACAACCTTTCTTTGATAATGCATACATAACCATCGATCCCAATATTAAACGAATAAGTCACCTATAAATACAGATCATCAACCTTAATGATAAGGTTGGCTAAAACCTAAACCCATAAATCCATAATTACAAAAATTACATCACACGATATCACCATACCAATATAATGATTTACATTTTATAGCATGGACCTAATTCAAATTCCCAAATAATTACATCCATCGGAAATCACACAAAGACCAATCTCCAACATGTTTCACCAACCGGTAGAAACCCTTAGTGCAATATCACATAATATATAACCAGATCCAAATAGGACCACCAAACCAGCATGCCAGCCAATGTGAAGGCACCAAACAATTAGAACATGATCAAGAACACCTTCAACACATTAGAAACCATTTCCATAAGATACAACAAAATCACTTAACCGAATCATCAAGTATCGCCAACCGATATGAAGAAATATCAATCGGGAACATAAGAGATAGCTTCCAGAGCACCAAATCATGAATCAATAAAATATGACAAGCATACAACCAACTTGAATAACCATCCAAAACTGAATCCAAGGATCTAATCATACTAGATCATAATCACAGCCAAAACCAAGACAAACACCAAGTCGAACAGTGATAGGTCCAACCAGGATATTAGAATCATATCCTACCGGGATATAGTGTTGACATCAATGACAAAACTTAACCAAATCCAACATATAGCCAACAGATAGTTCCAAACTCAACTTTTTGTTAATTAAATGGGTTTATGATCCCATTATTATCCAAAACTTTGGGCATAGTATTTGTTGCCATGATTTTTCATCCCATATTCAAAATCGTTGTCTTGCCCATTACTATTAGCCAAGTATATCCCCTAGAAGTCTCAAATGTTCCAAGTAATATATCTTTATTCAAAAAAGTCTTTGTGAAGGTTCAATACTTAAGTCATTTTTGTGTTTGGTCAGACTTGACAACTGACTTCAAAACTGCCATTGGACCCTGACAATATTTTCACAACCAATTAGGAGAATGATGAAAGAGTATTTTTGCCTTTGTTTTATCTTAAATATTTTCAATAGGTCTTCGCCATCTCTCCTTATAGTTTCAAGGTTGTCGTCAAAATCCAACAAGGTTTTCACAACCTAGTCGAAGCCCGAAAAAAAGTTTGATGGGTCTTTCTAAGCTTTTAAGTATATATCGACCTTTGTCATTAATTTTTAATCCTCCATCAAGGGCCAATGAGTCTACTTTCTGTAAATTCTTATCAAAACTATCAATCTCTATCTTCTATAATGGTAGTCTTAAATTGAGTTTTGAAAAATTGATGAAAAACCACTTAGGTTTTCACAACCCATTTTTTATCCAAATACCTTAATTATTATAAGAGTTTCAAAGGAAAAAGAAGCAAAAGTAAAAGAAAATCTTCCCTAAAGTGGTGAAATTTGAAAGTTCTAAAACTAATGTCAGGAGTCAACAAGGTTTCCAAAACCTTATCAAATTCCAACAAGGCACCCACAACTGAAGGAAAGGAAGGCAAAAAAAGGAAAACGAACATATCAATTAAAGGGGGTGATAAAAGATGCTTCTTGAAAGTCTTTTACAAGTCAATAAAAATAAAGAAAAGGAAAAAGTAAATAATAGTTTTGAAACCGTTGCTGGAGACCAACAAGGTTTCCAAAACAAAGTTAGAGCACAATATCCCTATAAGAAAGATCAAATTTCAAAGAAGGTGCCAAACTACTTTGCATTAATGATAGGAGAGTCAAGATTCATGGGAATTAATTCTATTTAGAGGAGATATTATAAGACCCAAGTTCATCATTTTCTAAGTCATTCATCATAATTTACAAAATTTAGAGCCCCTGAAGTAGAATTGGTGCCAAAAGTTCGTGTGCAACCTAGAGAGGAATACTTCTCTCATCTAAAAATATTTGTAGAAGAATCTCCTAAATCACTAAGAACTCACTTCACATTGGTGCTAGGGTTTCTCTCTCATAATTTTACCACCAAAATTAGTCAAAAACAAGGGGAAACTCTACCAATTTTTTTCCAGCATTCAAATATATCATTTTTAAGGCAAAATTTGGTGACATGAATTACAAATATCTTGGTTATGAACACCTCTCAGAATTGGAAAGCTTGTTACCAAAAAATGGAGATACATGATTGGGGCACACTAATTTGCAGGATTTTTTAGGATAGGGTAAATAGTCCAAATAGACACTCGGTCACCCAACAAGTGGTAAAATATGGATTGTTGGTAGCCGCTACATTTCCAATTTTCATGCAATGCACATACCTCGTATTGGAGTGAATAAATAGTATGACCTGAAAATAAGAGAAATCAAAATAAATGATGACAGGTGCTTATAACTTTGGACAGGGCTACAATTCATACCCACTTTAGACTCCCAAATAGGGAAATGTATTTGGATTGAGACTTTTCCTTGTTGTAGTCACACTTTAATGAGAAAAAGGCATATCATAGAAATATTACAGCTAAAGAATGGTTTGCAGTGCCAAAAAAAGACCAAGATCAAGTGCAAAAGACTCTTCAAAAGTCTCATTTAAAGGGTGAAATTGATGATAAAATTGTTGCAAATGTGAAGTTGATGACGTGTCAGTATGGTTGTCATTGATGCCAACGCACTGATTTTGTGTTTTAGTGATTGGTTTGTGCTCCACATTTCTGATGTGTTGTAGTTGTAGTCATGAGGTTTTGGTATGTTGTTGAAAGTTTCTTTGGGATGCCATGCTTGTGATTTGGTGCTTTGGAACTTGTGCTCCATAAGTGTGCTCAGTGATGGTGATATTTGTCAGTATTTGCAGTGCTCCACATTTCTTTGCATTTTTTGTTTTGATGATAATATTTTGGATTTAAGCTATTCATATCTTTATCTTTGTTATTTTGATTTGGGATGTAATGATGTGCTCCAAAGTTGTGGTTGTTGATATGATCATTCCAAGTCCAGTTGACGTTGGATGTATTGTTTTTGCTCTAGTGATTGTGGCATATGGATAACATGTTGCTTTGATTGATGTAGTACTCTGTGGTATGGTCCACTTCTCATTCCTTTCAACTGTGAGAATGTTTAGTGTAGACCTATTTCAAATTGTGTTTCAAAAAATTCCTGGGCCAACTTGGGAAACTTCTTATTCAAGAGATTAGTATAAACAAATGATGATTATAATGAAGATCATATAGAAGCAATTGGAATTGAAAAATAAGATCTATTTTTTGTGAATGTGTGTGAAGTTCTGGTTGAGTAATGTGATAGTGTGTTGTGTTGTTTGGTACCGGAGGTAGTGAGCCAAAGGTTTCTTCTGGCATTGAAACATTGTGGTAGTTGTGCTTTAGTGGTGGATTCTTTCTTTTTCCTTCTTCTTATAGGCAGTGAGCCCTTCTTTTTCTTAAGGTTTTGGTTAGGATGTGAGCCCACCTATAGTGAGCATTTTGGTAGTGAGACACCCTTTATAAAAATCACTTTAACCCGTGTCACCCTAATAGGTGTTTCTATTGGTAGAAAAATTGCAAGAAAACTAAGAGGGGGGGGGGGTGAATCAGTTTTCACCAAACTCCACAATATGATGATACTCTGTAGTAGTATGTGTAAATATTACAATGGGGAATGCACATGCATTCAGACACACTGCCTAGAGCTCACTGCTCAAAAACAACAAAGGGAAACAACCCTAGGAAGGCTCATTGCCTTACAAAGATCGGACAACAATCCAGATTAAATGAACTGAAAGAATAGCATCTCCAAATGCCTGATCACAGTTCTAGTTAAGCATATTGTCTGCACAACAACACTTATTTTCTCTTCTCCACTACCAAAAGATTAATTCACTTGTTCACACATACAATACTCTTACAAATCATATATACAACCACATAACTACATCTTACATGATTACAACACTTATTTGTACAAATCAACCTTAACCTTAAGGTCAGCTCAACACATAAGACCTAATTACAAAATTAGATCACACGATACATAAATCCATATATGGTCCAACACAATGTTGGCAAGGACATAACATGGACCCAAATCAAATCCTCGAACATGCAACACCACCAATTTTTTTTTCAAGATCATCTGCAACACGCTAAACCACCGAATATGTCACATAGCATGAAGAATACCACCAGACCAATAAAATCTTCAATAATGCATACCATGATCAACATGAACCACCAAATGCATAGCACAAGATCTATAAACACCAACTAGCAACATAAATTCCTCAACAACAACAGTAACAACTTAGATAACAAGAATCATCATTATTCCATCATCGGAGCTCAAGAACACCAATAAGAAACTGAAAGATACGCTTGTGAAGTTCCAAATCATAAACCACCCAAACTTAGGACACACATGAATGTACCAATCGTTCTCCAAAATATTCACAATATAAGGAATAGATTTCAGAGAAATACAGTCCAAAAAGCACAAATTTGCAATACAAAACCAATAGAAAAACCAACCATCACACTGGATCGCATAACTCAACAAATCACCTTCTGGAGCACTGTAACTCATACTGAATCAACTAGAGATAAGTATCTCAAAACCCATTAATCCACATCAGCACATCTGCAAGAGATCACCCAAACTAACTCTCTACAACAAACCAATTCTCTGCAACATGGGAATATGTTGACATCAATGAAAACAACATGCTCCAACAACTCTAATGTCCAACAATACCCCCTTTGGCATTGATGACAACATACGAATGCAAAAAACAATCAATGCAAAGAAAATAATCAACTCCAGCAATATGCCCCTGAGATAATACACATAGCTCTCAACCGTAGATAGATAAGACAATTTTTCACATGCATCTCTCCCTCTTTGACATCAATGCTAAAGACACATACAAATAATTATTCTCTCTCCTTTATAGATAATCTCTCCCCTTTATAAAAAACTCACAAATCTTAGCAACTGAATCACAAGCTAACTACTCCCCTGTAGAAGCAATGAGATAAGACTATGAATTCCACCAGATTGATGCAAATCAATGCATTTAGTTCATAGCACGAGGGGAAATCACCCCTAAGTTATCTCTTAGATATGCAAATGTATCTATAGGCAAAGGCTTAATAAATATATCTGCAATCTGTTCCTTTGTAGGTACATACTCCAATCTGACTTCCTTCTCATTCACCTATTCTCTCAAGGAATGAAACTTGATTGATGTATGTTTTGTCTTAGAATGCAACACCGTATGCTTAGAAATATTGATAACACTATAATTATCATAATATATAGCAATAGGCTCATTATAAACAACTCTAATATGCTTGAAGTATATGCTTCATCCAAAGTACCTGAGTATAATTGCTAGTTGTAGAAATGTATTCAACTTCTATAGCAGATAAAGAGATAGCATCTTGCTTCTTGCTTGCCCAAGAAATCAACTTCTTTCTGAAAAATAATGCTCCACCATTAGTGCTCTTCTAGTCATCAACATCACCTACCCAATCAACATCAATATAAGCATTCAAAATAAAATCATCATTCTTCGAATATCACAAAACAAAATCAACTGTTCCCTTCAAATATCTGAATATCCTCTTCACAACAGTAACATGACTTTCCTTAGGATTAGTCTAAAATGTTTCAACAAGACATACAACATTCATAATGTCAGGTCTAGTCTGAGTCAAATATAGTAGCCACCAATCATAGATATATACAAGGTCTGGTTAGCCTTCAAAGATTCATCATCTTTTGTCATCTTGCATCCAATCACCATAGGAGTTCCAACAGGTTTGGAATCATCTAACCCAAACTTGTTAAACAATTCCTTCACATATTCAGATTGAGATATGAAAATGTCTTTGTCAGTTTGTGTAATTTGTAATCCTAGAAAGAATTTCATGTCATCTATCATAGACATCTCAAATTCTTTTTTCATGTCATTAGAAAACTTCTTACTCAAATCCTCATCTCCTCCAAAAATAATGTCATCAACAAAGACTTCAACAATCAAAATATTATCATTATCAATCTTGAAGTAAAAATTACTATCAATAGTACCTTTACAGAATCCCAACTTCATCAAATACATGTCCAATCTAGTGTACCAATCTCTAGGGGCTTGTTTGAGTCCATACAATGCTTTCTTCAATCTATATACCATGTCTTCTTCATCTGTTAATGAAAATCCATCTAGTTGCTCAATGTAGAATTCCTCTTCCAATTAACCATTCAAAAAGGTTGACTTCACATCCATCTGATATACCTTGAATTTCTTATGAGCAACATATGCAAGAAATAGTCTAACAACTTCAATTCTAGCTACCGGAACAAAAGTCTCCTCAAAATCAATGCCTTCCATTTGTGAATATCCCTTACATACCAGTCTTGCTTTGTTTCTAACAAATTCTCCATCTTCATTCAACTTATTCTGGAACACCCATTTAGTACCAATTGCATTTTTGTCCTTAGGTCTTGGAACAAGTTCCCACGTATTGTTCTTCTAAATTTGATCTAACTTTTCTTCCATAGATTTTACCCAATTTTTATCTTTACAAGCTTTAGCAACATCTTTAGGCTCAATTTTGGAAATCAAACATGTCTCTTTAGTAGCAATTCTTCTCCTAGCACTAACACATTTGGGGTCATTTTCCGACGAACTATCATCGTAATTCTGACATATTATTGTCGTAGATTCGATGAAACAACGAAAAGTTTTTTGTCGCTCAAATTCCGTCGGGGTCTTCGACGGACAGATGTTCATTGGAATTCTGACTCCTTCTTTGTCTAAAGTTAGCACATAATGTGACAGTCTAATTAATTGGAATTCCGACGAAATTGCCAACATTTCGACGAACCATGCATTGGGTTTTTCGTCGAAATTCCGACAAAAAAGGGCATTATGCTCTGACAAGAATGGTGCACCTGCAAAAAAAATTTCATCACAGGTACAACATTCCCGTCAGAGCATAGTGCCCTTTTTTGTTAGATTTCTGACAACAAATGCAGGGAAGCTCTGATGGGAATGGTGCACTTACAACGAAATGCTTCATCGCAAGTACAACATTCCTGTTGAAACATAGTGTCCTTTTTTGTTGGAATTCTGACAACAAATGCAAGGAAGCTCTGACGAGAGTGTTGTGCCTGTGATGAAATATTTCATTGCAGATACAACACTCTCGTTGGGGCCTATGTTGGGCATGTTCATCAAAATTATCGTCGGGGCCTATGTTGGGCATGTCTGTCTTTTCACATATGCATTATATTGAGACAATTATGATAAATCCGAAGTCTTGATTAAGGTGCATGATGGTTTCACTTATCCCACCATTGGATCCATCACCCTCAAGTTAAAGTTGAAATTAAAAGCTTAGATGTTCCTTTTACCGTTATTTCTACCTTAGACCAATTTCATGTTAAGTCGACTCATTTTTGAAGGCAATGCCTTATGTAGTCCATTAAAATGTTGAAGTTCTCAGTTCAAGGACAAGTGTAAACTATATTTCATAGTGGGTTCTAGCTCTTGTTTAGACAACTATTTGGTGACTCCTAATTGCTAATCTTTGATCTCAGACTTAGAAAACTATTTAGTGTATTTGGCGACTGCCCTTTTAAAAAGTTAAATGAATATTTGCCTATGTAATCAACAATATGAATATATAAAACAAAATCTATTTTTTGTAATCAACAATATGAATATAAAAAACAAAATCTTAATCAAGGACCTTACCTTTGATGGTCTCCACTAAGTTACTTCTTGTGTTGTTGTTCGTGTTGGCTCCGTTGGACCTTTTAATTAAGATTCAATACATATTATTCAATAAGATTAACAGTGGAGCATAAATAAATATTGAAAAGTGCGTTACCTTATTGAGCTTCTCTTTATTTCAAAAATAGTTTAATATTCTCTACTTAATAGGGCCAACCACGTGAAGTTGGAAGCTCATTTGGCCCTTCTCCCCTCCCTAACATCACTCTAAATTCCTCGTTAACATATAACATTCATTCGTTCTTTCATCCATTAATAAAATATAAAATTCATTCATTATCACATAACATTCATTAACACATAACATTCATTAACACGCAACATTCATTAACACATATCATTCATTAACATTCATTAACACGTAACATTCATTAACACATATCATTCATTAACATTCATTAACACATAAAATCCATTCATTAACAAATAATACAATTACAATCATTTACTATTATTATCATTTTTTGAAGCTAAGTAAACACTAAGTGGAGCATCGTTTTCTTCATCATTTTTCCCCTCTTTAGTTTTTGTGCCCTTTGCTCATGATTTTAATGTATGCCTAGTCTTGTAGTCAGGACGAGGATGCCTATGCAAAGGGGGCTTTGCTGCAATAACATAGAAATGGGTTAAATTCATAAGGTTTTTTATTATTTTTACAAGTATTTCATTAATTAAAAGAATATTACATGGGTTCTCTTTACCTAATGGGGCCACATCATCTTCCTGATCATTTTGTCTAGCCTCATCCTCAACATGATGAACACCTTTTAAATCCTCTGGAGTTGAAACACACACGAAAGGTTACATTAATCAATACACGAATTGCAACTAAATCCGTTTAAAGGAATAATAGTGGTCCTCTTTTCCTGATGGGGGCACATCACGTTCCTAATGTTGTCTACCCTGATCATGCTCCACTTGTTCACCACGCTCTACATGCTCTAAAATAAAAACAAAAAAGGTTACATTAATTACTACACTAATTTCAATTAAAGATGTTTAATTATATTAATAATTACATTAAAATTTTTTTATAGCACATGAATACCTCCAGTACCGGGATGCACACCACAACCTTCATCATGTGCAAGTTGTGTTCCACCCTTAGTAGGCTGCATTCCAATGCCATGTGCATTGTTATCATTGCTTGCTTATTTTAAAAAAATATAGTCACTTTATGTTGGAAATTAACATCAAATAGATTATTGTTCAAGTATTCAATTTTAAATAGGGTTCATTTAGCTTATTTACCTGTGTGATAGATGCATCAGATTCTTGTGTTTGCCCACTCAATTCTCTTAGACATCCAACCACGGCTCCATAGCCTTGCTGGAAGGCAATTTTCATGTCATCTTTTGTGGGCGCTCTATTGAATTCAGAGCCTTGTATTTTTTCTTAATATCATGAATATTTATTCTATTGTTTGGGGAAAAAAATTTATTTGCAATTTATTATTTTGATGCGATATTTCATTTATTGATACTTACAATTCATGCGACAACTTTCATATAACCACCAGAGCCAAGTTTGTGTTGCTCGTACTTTTCTAGTCTTGCCTTAGTTGCCTTCGATGTGTCGGGCAACCTATGAAAAGTTGTAAATATGTTAGATTATGTAAATATAAAGAGTAATTAGTACATAATTACATTGTTAATAGTATCACATACCTTCCTTCACCTGGTGGTGTATGTCCTTTTCTCTTTTCATCTTTCTCCTTTCCATCTAAAACCAAGTCCTTCCACTCCCTCTCTGGAATCATGGGGGGACGCTTGTACTTTCTGTTCTTCTCTAAATGTGTCCTATATTGGTCCCTCACATACTTTAGATATGTGTCGGCTTTCTAAAGGACCTTGGTTTTGTTGAATGTACCATTTCCAACCAACACAACCAAACGGTTTATGAATTCATCTTTTAATTGTTGATTTTTGGCATTCCACCATGTACGTATGGTGGGCCTGAAGATCTCCAATGTAATATCATTCAGATATTTATAAAAAACATCATTTCCTGCAAAAAAATCATGGGAGCATTAATCCAAAATGAGTGATCAATAAGTAAATTACAATTGGACTATATATAATAATTATTTTAAAGTACCTAGAACCTTCTCTATCTTTATGGGAACAAGATCATCAGTCACCACAAATGTGACCGACAATGTTCCCGTACTAGTAATACGGGAAGATCCAAGAAATGCTGCTAAAACATCACCACTAGTGGCCTCTGCATCCCAGGTGCATTACCTATTGCATAGGTCGGTGCAATACTCGATGACTGCATGTTGTGTGTTGCTAACATTGCAGTCCACAATACAAGTTTCGATGATGAGGTTGGATGAGGTGGTGAATGCACATGAACATGGACAACACCTAAAGATTAATACATTAAATATACAATACATTAAATATAAGAGTAATAACACATTAAAAAAAGGACATGAACATGTAAAAATATGAGCTGGTGCATGCACAGAACATGATCATCACCTGAAGTACTTGGAGTACCCTGATCATGGCCACCAGCTTCATGAGGACGCAAAAATTCTTGTAAAAACAACACATACATATTTTAGTTCATGACATAAAAGAGTATAAAATATAAACCATGAATGAAATTAATGTTATAATTAAAGATTTCATGATTGCTTACTTAAAATTTTTGTGCTCTCTCTGTCAAATGTTTCACCCTCTCTTTTATCTCACAAGTTTGAGGGACTATGAATAACAATTTAAGAATTTCTTTATTAATTTTTTTTGGTGTCTTTCTTATCATTTCAGCAGGGTTTGTGGAATATGTGATGTCATCATCGCATAATAGTGAGTCCACCTATGTATCGATGTTCTCAGCTACTACAGGTGCCTTTCCCCAAACATCCATCTATGAGAATAATATTAGTAACATTATCAAAATTAATCCAAAACTCTAAAGAAAAGAACATAATAATATAACATTTTTCTTGTATCTAATTTGTACAATTACAATGAGGTTTACTTGCTCCATAGAAGTGCCCAGAGCCACATCCTGGTCAGTGCTATGTGTCGGATCAATGTCACACTGTGACAAAAAGTAAATATAAAAAAAAATTACCAAAATGAAACCAATAGACTTACCAAAAAAACTTAATAATAAAATGGTATATTGGAGTCATTAATTGGAGGTTGGTTTAAATAGTATATATAAGTACACACCACCTGCATGATGGTAACTTTGTTTGTATCTATGCGATTCAAATTGTAATCAATTAGTAGCTCTTCCCTTGCACTTATTAATTTTATCACACATACGAATACACGGTTTCCCTATCGCACCTCAAATATGCAATTGGGTTGCCTATAAGTTGACCCAGGTCGTGTACTATTTATAAAACCTACAATATTCCCTGTTTCTTTTGGCCTTTCGTCAATGTACATAGCCACTCTTTTACTTTGATCATTATCTTTTAGCTATATATTATTTGCTGATAGTGCATACCTATGCATACTTCATGTATATTGAACCAACTGTATCCAATTTTTGTAATTGTAATAGGGCTCGACATACTCCATCAATTCAACAACTTTGTTGTAATAGACCTTTATGCCATCCAAGGAAAATAGGTCCAAACCATGTAATGACGGTGGTGTTGTGTGATATATCCTCTCATTAACACAAAAATCAATGTTTATTGGAGGAAGTTCCTTGGGTACCCATTGTTTATGTAGATATTTGTACCTCAAGGGCACCTCGATGTCACCTATGCTCTCGTCATCATAAGAACATGACCCCCCTTGAGAAAGAAACAATTCCACGCGTTTATGGAATTTTCTTCTAATCTTTTGACCTCTATTTGATCTCCCTCTTTTAGACCTATTACATGTCTCGCTCTCCTCTTCTCTTCCTGAATTTACCTCGCTCGAGGAAGACATATATGACAAATACCTATTTGGTGGTATCTGTAGTCTATCAAATGAGAGATATAGTTGGGAGAGGGTTGATTGTTATTGTGAGAGGAAATAAATTTTAGCATTCCATGGAGAGAGACGACAAGAAGTTGTAATAGATGTTTCACCATATCTTGTTGATTTTTTGCAAATGCTACAAAAAGATTTGAGGGCGGGCTGTCAAAGGTTCTGATAGTCCTGAAAATGACTATGCAAAATTTTTCATGCCTTAGTCATAATCCTGGTCATTCTGGATTAATTTTGTTCTCTGTTCCTACCTTTGGGGTTTAGGGTTTAGGGTTTTACACTTTTATAATTAAATCTTGTGGAAAAAACCTACGCTTGATATAATTTCACATTGCCTTTTTGTCTTAAGGACTGAGGGTCGTGTCATTGTCGACGGGGCCATTTTATCCCCTAAGTTGTGTTTACCTATATTATCCTAGGCAAATCTCGTTTAACATTTCAGCCAACCCCTTTGTTTTTCTCCTAAGTCTAATATTTTAATATTGCAGTCGATAGCTAAACCACGAGAAGATCCTATAGCCTATGCTCCCTTGTGGTTGAAGGTGCATGGTGCTTAAGGACTATGACATCATAAGATGATGCCACATGTCCTCGACAGGGAGGTTAAGCTGACAGTTAAACCTTTGCAACATTTGTTGTTACCAGTTCCCAACAAGTAAAGTCCGGATTACTAATGGTTCATCAATCTGCATGTGCTTGTAATGGACGAAGATGTTTTAATTTCTACAAAAAAATTGCTTGACTGTTAAGGGACTTAAGAAGGTGATCATTATGGCCGACAGGTAAAGTGAGTCAATCCAATGACCCTCGTAACCCCATGATCAAGAGATGCAAGGGGATTATGGACTGCGACATCACAAGATGATGCCACATGTCCAAGGCGGGCCAAGAAAAGTTGATGGTGGGGTTGCTGACCAAGGTGAAGTAAGTGGTGAGTTGGCTATGCCAAGTCATACTTTGGATGGATCCATTTGCCACATGGAAGGTTAGTGTTAGATTGACTGACGATGACCATGTGATTCGTCAAGATGGATAGGATCTACGACGAAGTTTCAAACAATTTTTATAAGGGTGTTGTAAAGGCGTGGTATGTTATCTGCGTGGGAAAGTTAGAATGGACAGAGTGCAAGCTTGTCAACTTGGAGAAAATGGCGACAAGGTAGGACGATTGGATGTCGACTCATTTCAAAAGGCCAATTTTCTTAAGGTTTTAATGAGTTGAAATTGATTTTATAAGCAAGGACAACAGTTTTAGAGGCATAAGAGAATTTGGATAACCTCTGAGTTGGAAATGAAAGATCCCGGATTTCTTAGTAAAATCAAAGGTTTCTTGTTGTGAGGGATTCTCACAGAGGGATAAAGTCAAAAAAGCCTTTTTTGAGAAGATCTAAAAGAAGTTAATCCAGTGTTTTAAATAAATTCTGAAGCAAAGTTGCGCAGTCCCAGGACAAGAATATCAAAACAAAATCATCCATGTAAGGTGAATCTTGGTAGAAAAGTAGTGGATTGATTTTCCTTGTAAAAAAGATGGAATTTAATGGTGTCCTGGGTCTGACATGCATGATTTCCCTAGTTCACAGCTGGCATGGTGAATAGATAGAAACAAACATTTAGGAATATTGTTTTTTCATGAACAGACTCCGCCAAGTGAAGTGATTTTGATTATAAATATAATAAGGTGGTAGTTCAGTTGGCAGAAGAGAAAAGAAGCCTCTTTTCTTTCTGAAGAGCAGTTTTTCATCACTGAAGAAGATGATGTTTGAGCAGTATCGTGCATGGAGTTGTTGTGTACTTGTTGCTACCGAATGGGTGTTCTTTCTCTTGTGTGAGTTTTCTTATTGTTAGAGGGGTTGTGAAAGTTCGAAGGATTGTCAAAGGGGGTATGAAAGAAATTTCTTATCAGAAAAAGCCACTCATGATACATCCTCTGATTCTACAATGCCACTAGCTGGCAAGGGGTTTGAGGAAGGAGCCCATAAGGGAATGAAAGAAGGATTTGTTTAAGTAGGGAGCGACAACCAGTCGTCTCAGCGATGACATGAAAGCTACAACCCCTCCCCAACATATTATGTTTCCCTATAAGCTTCTCCTTCCACTTTGTTTGATTTTGGGAATAAAGGTTGGAGAGCTTCCTCTAGTTTGGGGGCGATTTTACTTCTTGCCAGGATCTAGTTTCCCTTCCGAGAAGGGAAATTCTCTATAGGATAGAATGAAGCATCTCACAGTTCGATTGAAGACATCAAGATGATAATGGCATGACTCAAGCACTTTTGCTTCTACCAATGTTCCATTACAAATTGTGATTCTATTTTATCACAGGTGCCAATGTATGGGTAGTTTTAAGGAATATTTTGTAATAGAATTGTGTATGACTTTCTTGGCTTGTTCATTCTAGATGGAATGCGTCTCTTGGCCTCAAGCTTGTTTCTCCCTTATTTTCTATAAAAGGGAAATCAAGGCCATTAGAAAGGGTTCCAAAATCTCTGAATATGCTCTCTTATGTAGGTTTGTTCTGGAGGATTAGGTTCCAGTTTTGAGAAGTCATGAGTAAATAGTAGAGAATTGTAATGTCATTTTGTAGAGAAAAATAGAAGATAGTCATCGGTTTCAAATTTCAAATGGGTTCTTCTATAAATGAAATGTATTTGGTTATTTGATAGAAGATAGCTTTTGAAATTAATACAAATATAATTTCAAAATCCTTACTCTCATGTGTATGATTTTATCTTCTTTTGAGTAAATGGAATCAAGGGTTTCATTTGCTTGTTGCATTGTTATGATGTATGTAATTTTTCATTTCATGCGTTAATCCAAGGGCTTAAATGAGATTACAAAGGGATAAAGCTTGTGCTAGGATTTGATAAGTAGTTCAGGTAAGAATTTGCAAATAAAATGATACTGTAAGGCGGTATTGTTTAAGATTTAATCAGCTATTAGATAAATTTCTGTCAAGTTTTAGTGATATTTCAGAAACTAAGAGCCCAATGGAGTAAGGCATTGGTGTATGCTAATAGATGTCATTAGGTTATCAATTTCTTGTTTCTTTCACTTATGGTTTGTCATAAATCATTAAAATCAAGACATATTTCCAACTTTTTATGTATGTTTGAGGTGTTCTACTATCTCATGCTCCAGATAAGGTCAATGATCATTGAAGAATTCACCATTCTTGAGCAGTCTCCCTGTTGTTGAGCATGCATATGAGATTATCTGCTTTGTTTTAGCATAATTCATGAGTGTGGCACAGAGATCACAAATTTGCTAAGGGATCACCCTCCTGGGTCTTGGAGAGCCCAAAATGTAGAAGGATTAACAAAATCCTTTTCAGTTGGTCCAAGTTCTCGAGGATTTTAATAGTTAGAGTTGGATTCTCCATGAGTATTTGAAGAATCAACTTGGTTTCTGCCTCTCGCAGTGTAAACCCATTTGGGAACCAACAGGTCCATTGCATGGATTGATAAGAATGGCTTATTCTTTTTCCCTAAATTCATCATTGAGGTTAATGTTGATGAAGAAGTTGGCCCTGAAGTTGATGTTGAGATTTAAATTTGAATAAGACCAACTGGGGCCTCATGTGCTGATAATTGTATTAGAGTTGCTGCTAATGTGGAGGTTTCAAAAACTGAGCAAGTTTATTTTCTTGGTAATTTTGGAGTTTCAAAAACTCAGAAAAATAGTCTTCCTTGTCACTTAAAGTATATAGGAGGGCCGAGAAAGTGGAATGAGCTATACCATGTGGATGTTAAGGTGGTTTAGGTGAGAAAAAAAGACAAATTTTTGATAGAATATAGTTGCTAAAACTTGGCTTATTATTAAACCACTCCAAGATGGGTGTAAAGAGAAAGAAATCAAATAATAAATGGTTTCTATAGGGTGTATTGACTTATACCTGCCAATCCAAGAAAAGAATCATCACCTTGCCTTTATGTAGACTATGCAAGATCCTTGTCAAAGGGGTTTAGGTTCCTGCATATGTAATTCATTTATCTTATGTTAGCTTACATCTTATATGAAGGTCAATCAAATGGTTCACTACCTTGCATGGAAAAGGAAGCAAACTGTTTGAAAAAATGTCTCAAAGAAATGTGTTCTCATGGTGATGGAATGCCATGACAATCCATAGTAATTTGACTGTCATGGCATTCCATCACCATGAGACCACATTTCTTTAAGGCATTTTTTCTGACAATTCACTGTCTTGTCTATTTTACCACACTTTTCATACATTTCTTATATTGGTTAAATAGTGCAAAACATATATTCAACATAGCTAGGCAATGTTCATTCAGATGAAAAATTCTGTAATTACATATAGAAAATTTTAAAATCCCATAGGTCAATTTTTTATTTTTACATATAATTACATATAGAAATGTATAATATTCCATATAATATCCCATACCTTGGCAATGTTTACTTATAATCTCATATAAAAATGCTTAATATCCCATAGGTCTATTTTAATTTTTACATATAATTATAATATCCCATTTAATTATAATTACCCATATAATATCCCATTTAATATCCCATTTAATTATGTAATTAAAATATCCCATTTACATATAACTATAATATCCCATAGGTCAATTTCAATTTCAAATTACTCTACAAAGCAAAGGACTTCGAAAAACTTCATTCCTGCAAGGCAAAGCAGAAGACCATTGGCACACGCAGAAGAGGAGATTAGCAGGGTTAGAGATGTTGATGAATGTAAGACTTCATTCATGTGCGCAAGAGGAGGAAATCAGTTTACCGGTGAGCAATCACTTAGCTTCATCTTATGTGCATTTTATAATATATATGAGATATTATATGGGATATTTTAATTTCATAGACATATGTAAATGGGATATTCTAATTATAAATAAATGGGATATTATATAATCAAATCTAACAGTTTTATTTTATAAATTTGTTGCGTTTGATCCATAAGAGCTTTTGTATAGCCGATTCATTTAGTCTAGCAAGCAACTAATTGAGTCTATATTGGCTTTGTTTGTTTCAACACCCGACCCTTTCTTTGTAGCAATCTTATAGGTCCGTATATAACTTTGCCTAGCATCATCTATAGCTACTATATTGCTAGAGGACTCAGACAATGTGTAGAGAAGGGTTTGAACTCTATACTGATAGAAGGTGATGCATAGATACTTATCAATGCTATTAAGAATGGTGTCACACCAAATTGGAAAATATAGAGGATTCTGAGGGACATTATGGATGCTCTAAATAAAGTTCCTCACTATGATGTCATACATGTTTTCAGGGAGGTGAACATGGTTGCAGATTACATGGAAAACATGGGAATAAATTTAAGGACAAAGGATGACCACATTTTCGAGGCAATCCCGAGTGAGGATTTGGAATAGATTCTAGTGGATGATTATGAAGCCTCGTGGATGTAGAAAAAATAAGGCATTTGATAGGTACAACTAAGGGAGGGTATTGATCTGGATTGCAAACCACAAATTTGGATCCAAAGTGACAGAGGTGATCATGATAGACTAAAATAAGGCTCTGATTACCGTGAATGAAGGGACATTGGGAGAAGGTGGCAAGAGATTAGGACACTTCAAATCCAAAGATGGCTTTAGTTTTCCCAAGATATCAGATTTATTTCTCTTTTAGACAGAGCCCCATGTTCGATAAGGATAAGAAATCATAAGGCTAGGGTTAAATAGGAAGGCAGATCGAGCAATGAATGTAGGAGGAGAACTGAGGGAAAATGGTCCATCACTTTGGGTTGAGCTTCCTATTTGCGAAGGAGACATTTCAGCAGCAATGCAGGAGACTTTTTTACTATGATGAGATCACTTGGGATGCTATGGTATCTGACTAAGGCTATTTTGGGTGGGGACAGGCACTGGTGTGATGGTTTAGTCCATGAGGCGATTCTATGCCCAATGGTTGACATCCTTGATTCCCTGGAAGCATGCATACAAATTATCCCAACATTCAAAGAACATCCTTCAAATCCTTCATAAAGCATACAAACCCTTGCAATACCAAGAACAAGTCCCTAAAAAACCCTAGAAGATCATTGAAAAGGAAAACAAATAATTCTAATTATGTTTTAAATGAACATAAGATGAAGCTAAGTGATTGTTCACCTATAAACTAATTTCCTTCACCTGCAAATCTCTTCTCCTGTGCGTGAATGAACTCTTCATTCACCATGGTCTGCAAATCTGATCCTCTCTTGCTTGGTGGGAATGAAGTTTTTTGAAGTCTTTTGCTTTGCAGAATAATTTGAAATTCAAATTGACCTATGGGATATTATAATTATATGTAAATGCAATATTTCAATTACATAATTAAATGGGATATTATAATTATATGTAAAAATTAAAATTAATCACCTAAGTGCCGACCCCAAGTGACTCGGTCGTGCGAGATAATATTTACAAAGAAAGAACCCCTTGTCCCTTATCCCGTTGGGTGTTTCAATGTGATTTTCAACCTTGCGGGATAAGGAAATGATAGTTTCCAAAGAGTGCATCTTATCCTGTGACACATTTTGCATTAATGATATGGCACCGCGGGATAAGAAGAAGGAAAGAATTACAAAGGAATCCTTATCTCACGACAAATCCAAGATGAGAAAAGAAGCAACGCGAGATAAGGAGCAGCTAAAAGAAACAAGCAGTAGAGGCCTATCACGTAATGATCCAGGAGCACCATGAGAGGCCCACAAGATAAGGGTTGTCTTAGGCACAAAGGGGAAATATTATCCCACAGGGTCTCCAAGTTACCATAATAGCATTACAGGGCAACACGAGACAAGTAAACAAAGAAGGATGTTATGCTTTTCTTATCCCACGCGTTCCCACGGGGATAAGAAAAGGGCAAAAGGGCTTATCCCATGGGGAGAAGAGATCCACAACAAAGGTGGATGAAAGATCAATGGGTAAGACTCAAAGGTGCATTGCGTGATAAGAGTGTTAAAGGAAAGAAGAGGAAGTCTTATCCCATGATGTGTTCCTCTTGTCCAGAGATGGCCATGGGATAAGAGTTATATGATGGAAATAAGGGAAAGATTATCCCATGCATTCCCACGGGGATAAAAGGAGTATTGCAGGATAAGACAAAGCTTGTTCAAAGGCTTATCCCGCAGACGGTAGGAGCATAAAGGAAAAGGGCTTGCAGGCAAAAGGCTAAGAGAAACATGGGATAACGCTTCCAAGGTAAAACACATAAAAGCTTATCCCGCAAGGATAGAAGAAGGGGTAAATGACATCATGGGATAAATAAAACAAGGGAAATCTGCAATAGAGGATTATCCTGCGGAGATAGCTGAGATGGCCGAAGGAGCTTCAAAGAATATAAATTTCTAAAGTGACAAAGGAGACTTAAGTATTGCTAAAATACCCCAGGTCTTAAATCCTTTATTTTCTAGGAAGGCCCCATGCACAACCACTTAACCCATGAAGTTTTCCACGTGTTCTAAATGATCACTTAAGTGCTGACCCCAAGTAACTCAGTCGCGCAAGATAAGAGTTCAAAAGGAAGTGCCCCATGTTCCTTATCCCGCAAGTGGTTTCAATGTGAATTTCAACCCCCAGGATAAGAAGAAAGAAAAAATTACAAAGGAGTCATTATCCCACGACAAATACAAAGTGAGCAAGGAGCAACACGGGATAAGGAGCGGTCGAAGAAAACAAGCGGTAAAAGCTTATCCCGCAATGAACCAAGAACATTGTGAAATGGCCGTAGGATAAGGGCTAACTTAAATATAAAGGTTGTCTTATCCCGCAAGATTTACATGCCACTAGAATAGCATTACAAGGAAATGCGGGATAATTCAACAATGAAGGATGAAATGTTTTTCTTATCCCGCAGGGATAAGAAAAGGGATAAGAAAAGAGTCTCGGGATAACAAAATACTTAAGAAAAAGGTAAAAGGGCTTATCCCGCGGGGCAACAAAGATCCAGAACACCAGTGAAACTCAAAGGTGTGTTGTAGGATAAGAATTGTGAAGGGGAAATAAGAGAAATCCTTATCTCGCGCGTCCCTGTGGGGATAAGATAGATGCTCTAGGGTAAGAAAAGGCTAATTCAAAAGCTTATCCTGTGGATGATAAAAACACAAATAAAAGGGCTTGCACGCGAAAGGCAAAAGGAAGGGTTAAGATCAACGGGGGATAAGATCTCCAAAGAAAGAAAATAGAAGCTTATCCCACAAAGATAGAAGGAATGGCTAGTGACACCATATGATAAGTAAAACAAAGGAAAATTACACAAGAAGCTTAACCCGCAGAGAAAGTTAAGATGGCCGAGTAGGCTCCATGGAGTATGAAATTCTAATTTGACATGAGGAAATTTAATAGAATACCACATCATTATTCAGTGCCAACGAGGAATCCTGATCGTCAACTGCTAAATCGACAGATGAAATTTAAAATTGGTGCCAACGATTACCTTTGTCCAACACAAAAGAATTAACAGTGTCACAATAAATTGAAAATTCATTGGCATTCTTTCTTACCTTGCATCCAAAGAGATTTCAGAGCAGCATAGAGTGAGAAAAAAGGTGAATTTCAACATTCCAGTGTGTTTCCCAGCATTTTCAGTTGAAGAGAAAACCAGTAAGTGATTTTTTCCCACTCGTGTGAATTATCAGACTGTTACAATAATATCTCAAGTTTCTTGCGTGTGTTCCCTAGAAGTAAGTAGACTTTACTCTTGCATTTTCTTTCCAAGTTTTTAATTAGTCCAAATTGTTAAGATGGCATCCCCTGCTAAGAAATTTGCTAACCCTTCTGCCAAGAAAGATCGCGTAACTGAGGCAAGCTACTCAATTCTCATAATTGAGGCTACACCTATGCATATGGTTCCCCTCGTGCAAGAAATTGCAGGTTCCACTTCTGTGCAACCAAGCGCTAGAACCGACCTGGAAGTATTAGAGGAGGTTAAAGATAGCTCCCCTTTGAATGAGAAGGCCACAAAGAGAAAAAGAAAAACCATCACTATAATTTCTGATAGTCAATCTTCAGATGAGCCCTCTCCCACTCCTAAAACAAGGAAGCCCACTCCAGAGAAGAGGAAGAGACCCAAGAAGGCTTGAGTCAAATCTGCCTCTATTAAAACCCCATTGGTGCAGGGCACCTAACACTCTAGATGAAAGTTTTTTTTTTCTTTCAAGTTTTGTGTGTTATCTTTTTGATGTAATAATGGACTAACCATTTGGGATCAGTAGAGCCATGGTTGAGTTGTCCAAGTTTTGGTTTGAGTCATTTGTGTTCAGGATGCTGACAACCTGAGAAGTGAGATGGTTAGGTAGTTCACAGGAGAAGTACTCTAGATGATTGTTATCATGTAATAGGGGTAAATTATGTTGTTTTTAGGTCTTCTAGAGTGTTTGAGGACCTTCAGGAGTCTTGAAATGCATTAGAATGCAAAGTTGCATCTTGGAGTCAAAAGATGTAAAAAGTTGTTGAGCAACATTTTGCAATTTCTTGCAAAAGTTGCATTTTTGGTAGATGGCATGGAAAAGTTTGTTGAACCAATTGAATCAAGAGAATAAAAGACAAAATTCACTTCATTGTATGGGTTGGAGGATTGGAAATGCAAGAACAAATTTTTGGATTTTGAAACAATCTTTTTTTTCTTCACTGTTTGATAGTTTTCTTTTGTTTTCATTGTTTGGTACGGTCCAGTACGGACTTGATTGTGTAAACTCATTACAAGGAATGAGTTTTGTTTGAATTTACTTTCCTAAATCTTGTTTTGAAGGTTTGATTGTTCTTAGTTGCAGAGATTTCTTCCATTCTTTGTAACTAGGTGTAAAACCCTTGCAAGTAGGGTTTAAGAGCAAAAATGGCTATAGCCTAAGCATTATTTGATGGCAGCTGTTGAAATCAATAGGAATGCTAGGTTAGGTTATGTATATAGTTTTAGGATAGGATTTGTGATTTTTCAGGTCCTTGAGGAGGAGATACAATGAAGCCCTAGGCTCACCGCTGGGAGTAGGTGAGTTAGGACAATAGAAAAGTATGTTTTAAATGCACATGGGGATTGGTGTAGGACAAAGTGTCATATGGATAGAAATCCCTCTGAGTTACCTCAAGGAATCCTAAGTTTTGGGGAGAAATAGTTTTTACTAGTGAAGATTTTCAAACCCATCTTTCCAAGACACCCGGTGAGGCCTAAATCCTCAAAAATAGTGCAGCATTGGAAACCACACTTGTATTGATAACCCAGATGCAAATTTTCAGTATTGTCTGTAACTTCCAAAAGGGTACTCAAATCCATAATTTAGTTATATCCTTGTTTGGAAAGTTTGTAAACAAAGACCCTAAAACCGCCAAGGGAGGGCTAATTCAATTAGGCCTATTTGAGCCCAGTAGAGACCTAAAAAGGTTTGGAAATCAAAAAGATGGGTTTGGTAATGCTAAAAGCCTCAAAATAATTTAAAGACACTTGGTAGATGCATTGTGAGTCCATTGTAAGTGGTTGTGTGTTGTGATCCTAGCAGGAGTGGTTGGAGCTCTGGAATGGTGTGTGTGTGTGTGTGTGTGTGTGTGTGATTGAGGTGACAACTTCAACAAGAGGATTTGATTGTCCAAAGCCATTGGCTATACCTTGGAGGAAAGACAAAGTGGTTTAGACCTTGGAGGTGTTATCTACAAACCCCTACTAAGTGCCATTGGATGGGCTTGAGTAGTTGAAGGGTTAGGGAGGACAAGTCACTCAAGAGGGTGTATTGGTTCAAGCTCCAAGACTCTCTGCATCATAATGGTATCATAGCCATTCTTTGAAAGATTCGGTGTAAGTTAGATTGTGAAGAATCAGAAGAAAGTTCAATTCCTCCAAAGGCAATGACTCTAGAAGCCATCCAATAGTTGGTGGCAAAGATGATAGAAGGATTGAAGGATGCATAAGGAAGTAGAGGAACTAGAGAGGTAAAGAAGGAGAAGGGGAAGGTTAAGACAGAGTGGGGTGATGAAATTGATGAAGAAGTGGAAGATGGAGAGGGACCAACAACAATAGCAATGCCTCAAGACCAAAAGCTATTCTTGGATATAGTCAAATCCATTTCCAACGACAATTTGGATGGATTACCCACCTATGGAGGAAATCTCAATGGAGAAGAGTTGTTAGATTGGATAGAGGCTCTCAATAATCACTTTTATTATAAGGAGGTAGCAGAGGAGAAAAGAGTCAATGTGTCCAAATCAAGATTGAGAGGATCAACATTAGTTTGGTGGAATATGATGCAGGAAGAAAGGATACAAAAAGGTAAGAAGAAGATAACTCCATGGGAGCGTATGAAGATCAGACTTAAGGCTCAATTCCTATCAGGGGATTACGAAGTTCAAATCCATAAGAGACTACATGGAGTTAGATGTCAATGCATACACTGAGGAATTCCACAAACTCAATTTGAGGACTAGGAAGCATGAGAATGAAGTGGAGAAGTTGGCTAGGTACATGAATGGCCTTAGATAGAATATACAAGATGAGATAAGTATCCTCACACCAGACACTGTCCATTAGTGTTTTTAGTTGGCCTTAAGGGTAGAGGAAAAGATCAAGAGGAGAAGTGAACAAAATTAGAAACATAGAGGAGGTAAGAATTTTAGAGGTAGAGGAACCTTTGGTAGGGGGCAAAAATCATCAAGAAATGAAGAGCAACAAAGCCAAGAAGGTAGTGGGGACTCTCAAAGAGGGACATTTAGAGGATCCTTTAGAGAAAGGAGCAATTTTAGGGGTAGGTTTGGAAATTCAGGAAGAGGGAACACAGTCTTCACCAGTAGGTGTTATCATTGCAATCAAGTTGGGCATACCATGAGTAAGTGCCCAAGAAAAGTTTCAAGTTCAACAAGCTCATACATGGGTGAAAGAAGAACTCAATTAGTGCAAGAGGAGGATACTCTGAGTGTGACTTCTTCAATCAACAAGGTAGGGCTAGTGACAAATGGAGAAAACTTAATGATGAGAAGGACAATGCTCAAGATACCCCAAGCTTAAGAGCCACCACAAAGGAAAAGTTTATTTAGGACCACTTGTAAGTCACATGCGAAGATTTGTAAGGTGATTGTAGATTTAGGTTCCACTGAGAATATTGTCTTAGTTGAAATGGTGGACAAACTCAAACTAAAAAGCGTACCTCATCTCACACCTTACAAGGTATCATGGCTCAACCGGGGTCAACATGTCTTGGTTGATTAACAAGGATGGGTGGATTTTGAAATTGGTGAGTATAAGGATAGATTATTATGTGACATATTGCCTATGGATGCTTGTCATTTGTTGTTGGGCCGTCCATGGCAATATGATGTGAGAGCTAGTCATGATGGAGAAAATAATAGCTATCTTATCACAAAGAATGGGAAGAAGTACCAAATGGATCCACTACCTGATCCAAAGGAAGAAAAGAAAATAGGCTCAAGTGTAATGCTGATGAGAGGTAAATATTTTCTCAAAGTGTTGAAGCAAGAAGGTCATCAAGGCCATGCTATAGTGTTGAAACCTAGAGATGAAGCTAAGGCAGATCCAATGAGTGAAGTGCCTCAAGAGGTGCAAGGTCTACTCAAACAATATGAAGAAGTAATAGGAGATTACATGCTAGATTATTTGCCTCCAATGAGAGATGTGAACTATCAAATAGAATTAATACTAGGGGCCAATCTGCCAAACAAAGCTGCCTATAAAATGACACCTAGTCAAAATGAAGAGATCGCCAAACAAGTGCAAGAACTCTTAGATAAAGGGTTTATCAAGAAGAGTTTGAGTCCATGTGTTTTTCCTACCATGTTAGTGCCTAAAAAGGGAGGCAAATGGAGAATGTGCACGGATTCTAGAGCAATCAATAAGATTACTATAAGGTATTGGTTTCCCATGCCAAGAATTGAGGACCTATTGGACAATCTAGGAGGTGCAAGCTACTTCACAAAGGTGGACTTGAAGTCTGGTTATCATTAGATAATAATCAGACCTGGAGATGAATGGAAGACAACCTTAAGAACCAATGCAGGCCTATATGAGTGGTTGGTGATGCCATTTGGCCTCACCAATGCACCTAGTACCTTCCAAAGGCTCATGAATGAAGTCTTGGTTGAGTTCATTGGTAGATTTATTATTGTGTATCTTGACAAAATTTTTATCTTCAGTAGGTCCAAGGAGGAACCCCTCAAGCATGTGGAGATGGTCTTGAAGAAGTTGAAGGAGGCTCAACTCAAGATTAACCTTGAAAAATGTGAGTTTTTGAAAACATAGCTTGTATACCTTGGTTTTGTTATTTCTCATGGATGTTTAAATATGGATACAAGTAAGGTAGAAGCAATACTTAATTGGCCTATCCCTTGGGGAATAAGTGATGTTAGAAGCTTTCATGGAATGACATTTTTTATAGGAAGTTTGTGAGAAACTTTAGCCATGTTTGTGCTCCTAATCTCAATACCATTAAAAGGAGGGATTAAGTGTCACTTTAAGTGGACAAAGAAAGCCAATAAGGGGTTTGGAATGTTGAAAGCCAAGATAGTAGAGTTACCAACCCTTAGATTTCCTGATTTCAATCAGTTGTTTACAGTAGAATGTGATGCTAGCCAAAGGGCAATAGGGGCAGTTTTGAGCCAAGACGGTCATCCTATAGCTTTCTTCTCAGAGAAGTTGAATGAAGATAAAAAAAAAGGTACTCCACATATGACTTGGAGTTATATGCAATGGTGCAAGCATTGAAGAAGTGGCATAATTAATTTCTGCCCAAATAATTTGTAGTATTCACCGACAACCATGCCCTAAGTTTCCTCAATGGGCAAGAGAAGTTGAACCAGAGACACCTTAAGTGGGTTGAATACCTACAATATTATACCTTCACTATCAAACACAATAAAGGGACAAACAAAAAGGTAGATGATGCACTAAGTAGGAGAGTTATGACTATGCAGGAGATATAATTGCAAAGTGTGGGTTTGAGTGAGTTAAAAGACCTCTACAAGGATGAAACAGATTTTATAGAGATATATAGTGTTTGTTCTAATTTTTCTAACACCTCACATGTCTCTTACTTAGAATACATAATAAAAGAGGGTTTTTTATTCAAAGGTCATCTTCTTTGTATACCTCAATTTTCTATGAGGCAAAATATTATGCAAGAGAAGCATCAAGGAGGTCTAGGAGGTCATTTTGGCATTGATAAGACTTTGGAGTAGGTTGGTAGGTTTTATTATTGGCCCAAGTTGCAATCAAAAGTGAGAAGGTTTGTAAAGCAATGCACAATATGCCAAAGAGCAAAGCAATCTTCAAGTAATGCAGGTCTCTATCAACCCTTGGTCATCCTTCAGAGGCCTTGGGAATGTTTGAGCATGGATTTTGTGTTAGGTTTGCCTAAGACCCCAAGGGGATTTGATAGTGTGTATGTGGTGGTAGATAGGTTCAGAAAAATGGCACATTTCATACCTTGCAAGAGCACCAATGATGCCACCTATATTGCAAGCCTCTTCTTCAAGGAGATAGTCAGAATTCATGGTCTTCCAATCAACATTGTAAGTGATAGAGATGTGAAGTTTTTGAGCCGCTTTTTGAGGACACTTTGGAGAAAGTTGGGCACCAAGTTATCCTTTTCATCTGCCTATCATCCTCAATCAGATGGTTAGACAGAGGTAGTCAATAGATCATTGGGTAACTTGCTAAGATGTCTTACAAAACAACATGGGAAAACTTGAGATCTAGTACTCGGTCAGATAGAATATGCATACAATGACTTAGAGAACTGTAGCACAGGTAAAAGTCCTTTTGAGATAGTATATGGATTTCATCCTAGGGGCATATTAGAGCTCAGAGATCTCAGTTCAATGACACCTAAGAGTGCATAAGGGGAGAAATTTGCAGAAGGTATTAAAGAAGTGCATGATAAGGTAAGGCAGTCCTTACAACAAAAATCCAAGCAGTATAAGGTTCAAGCTGATAAAACAAGGAGGAATGTACAATTTAAAGTGGGAGACTCAGTGTTAGTATACCTAAGGGAGGAGATACTTCCAAAAGGGCATCCTATCAAGCTCATGATGAAGAAATTTGGACCTGTCAAGGTGGTGCACAAGTATGAACATAATGCATATGAAGTTGAACTTCCTCCCACCTTAGGTATATCTCCAATATTTAATGTATGTGATCTCTATCCATACAAGGGAGAGTCACCAACAAATTAGATGGACATGTCATCACCGCTTCATGAAGGTTGGGTGAGTGATTTGCCACCAAGTCAACTGATTAAGTTGGAGAGTATCTTGGACACCAAGATAGTAAAGAAGACAAGGAAAGGATTCTAAAAGCACTATCTTTTCAAGTGGTAAGGGTTACTTGATTTAGATGCCATGTGGATGTGAGAGGCAGATATACTTCAGCATGGAGTGGAGATTGTAGACCTTTTAACTCAAGGGAATTGAGTTCTTTGTCCCAAGGGAGTATGGTGCAGGGTACCTAACACTCTAGATAATTTTTTTCTTTTTCTTTCAAGTTTAGTGTGTTATCTTTGTGATGTAATAATGGACCAACCATTTGGGACTCAGTAGAGCCATGGCTGAGCTGTCCAAGTTTTGGTTTGTGTCATTTGTGTTCAAGATGTTGACTACCTGAGAAGTGAGATGATTAGGTAGTTCACAAGAGAAGTAATCCATATGATTGTTATCATGTAATAGGGGTCAATTGTGTTGTGTTTAGGTCTTATAGAGTGTTTGAGGACCTTCAAGAGTCTTGAAATGCATTAGAATGCAAAGTTGCATCTTGGAGGCAAAATATGTAAAAAGTTGTTGAGCAACATTTTGCAATTTCTTGCAAAAGTTGCATTTTTGGTAGATGGCATGGAAAAGTTGGTTAAACCAACTAAACCAAGAGCATAAAAGCTAAAATTAACTTCATTGTACAGGTTGGAGGATTGGAAATGCAAGAACAAGTTTTTGGATTTTGAAACAATCTTGTTTTCTTCACTGTTTGACAATTTTCTCTTGTTTTCATTGTTTGGTACAGTCCAGTATGGAATTGATTGTGTAAAATAATTGTAAGGAATGAGTTTTGTTTGAATTTACTTTCCTAAATCTTGTTTTGAAGGTTTTATTGTTCTTAGTTGCAGAGATTTATTCCATTCTTTGCAACTAGGTGTAAAACCCTTGCAAGTAGGGTTTAAGAGAAAAAATGGCTCTAGCCTAATAATCCTTTGATGGCACCTATTGAAATAAATAGGAATGATAGGTTAGGGTATGTTTATAGATTTAGGATAGGATTTAAGGTTTTTTAGGTCCTTGAGGAGGAGATACAATGAAGCCCTAGGCTCACTGTTGGGAGTAGGTGAGTTAGGACAACAGAAAAGTGTGTTTTAAGAGGACATGGGGATTGGTGCAGGACAAAGTTCATATAGATGGAAATCCCTCTGAGTTCCCTTGAGGAATCCTAATTTTTTGGGAGAAAGAGTTTTGACTAGTGAAGAGTTTCAGACCCATCTTTCCAAGACACCTGGTGAGGCCTAAATCCTCAAAAATAGTGCAGCATTGGAAACCCAACTTGTACGGATAACCTAGATGCAAATTTTTAGTATTGTCTGTAACTTCCAAAAGGGTACTCAAATACATAATTTATTTATAGTCTTGTTTGGAAAGGTTGAAAACTAAGACCCTAAAACCGCCAAGGGAAGGCTAATTCAATTAGGCCTATTTGATCCAAGTAGAGACCTAGAAAGGTTTGAAAAGAAAAGAGATGGGTTTGGTAATTCTAAAAGCCTCAAAATAATTTAAAGACACTTGGTAGATGCATTGTGAGTCAATTGTAAGTGGTTGTGTGTTGTGATCCTAGCAGGAGTGGTTGGAGCTTTGGAATGGTGTGTGTGTGTGTGATTGAGGTGACAACTTCAACGCGAGGAGTTGATTGTCCAAAGCCATTGGCTATACCTTGGAGGCAAGCCAAAGTGGTTCAAACCTTGGAGGTCTCATATAAAAACCCCTACTAAGTGCCATTGGATGGGCTTGAGTAGTTGAAGGGTTTGGGAGGACAAGTCACTCAAGAAGGTGTATTGGTTCAAGCTCCAAGATTCTTTGCATCACCCATCCCTTTCACATGATGCTCTTGCTCTAGTTAATCCATCTATTGAGGAAGCCCCAATTCCTCAAAAGCCAATCCCACAAGGAGAAAACCCTCAGGAACTAGCCAAAGAGGCTTCTCAAACAAAATAAAAGACCCCCAAGGCTGCAAAGCACTCTAGGAAGTTGTCCAAAGGGGAGTCATCAGCTCAAGTGGAGCAGCCACCAGTGCAACCTAGTGCTCCTCTTGCTCCTGCACAACCCCTAAAGAGTTGCAACATGAGGTTGAACAAAGATTGGAAGAAATCGCACGAAGGGCAACCAGATAGACTAGGAGCCTATCCCAAGAACTGCTAGAATTATTTGAGGGATCCACAATGCAGGATCACTTGAGGACCGTCTTCAATGACAAAGAGGAAAGGTGTAGGGATGCCTTCATCAAGGAAAGGGGCTAGGACATTTTTCACTCATTCTATGACAACAGAGACAAGGCCATCCCACTGTGCAAGCCTTGGAAACTAAACCTTGGCAAACTGGTGGTGTCTAATGTTTTTGTAGAGCCTATGCTCATAAGGGAGCTAACAAAGGCATGTTATGTTGCAAGTTGGACCATTAGCACTATCGAAGGATATGTCCTACTAGACATCTCTCTCAGGGATATCATTCAATGTTTTGATTTAGATAAGTTTGCCCTCACAATTATAAAAATGGATAACTTGAAGAGGGACTATGAGAACAAAAAGGATAGGTACAGGTGTTGGCAATATTACATTATTACAGACAATGAAAGATTGTTGACATTTCAATAAGGATATTGAGAAGGTTGTTGATGATTATGGACATAACTGATTAAAGATGTTTTACTATCTTGATATTATTATTTTGTCATTGATGTCAAGAAATTGATTTTCTAATTCAGTATGATGTTGCCATATCTTGAGAAGTATGATATGAAGAATATAAAGAAGTCGGTAAAGACACATGAAAGAATATGATGAATAAGGGGATAAGTTATTCAATGGGCAACTCTATTGAGTCAGACAATGATGAGATCTTGATGTTTGAGATTGTTTTAACATCATACATATGTTGTAAAATGTAAAGGTTAATACTACACTATGATATCAGGCAAAGAACCTAGTCGGTAAACCCTAAGGTTATTGTTGTCAGTTAATGAAGATAGAATGTCTACCGAGTGAAGTTTAGTATTTATCGAGTTGTAATTGAGCTATAACAGAATGCATTAAATGTTTACATATGATATTTAATGAAAGAAGCTGATGAGTTGGAGCGGATCAATGATTGGTAAGCCATGGAAGAAGTTTGTTAACAAATCTAAGGCAATGGAAAGTCGGCATGAAGATCTACAACTTAGATTGAACCGCATTACCCTAACACAAGTTACAAGGTGAATGTGCAAGTTCCAAGGCGGGGTAAAACATTTTCAGATCGAAAGATACAATGTACCTAGACAAGATTGAAGATTTGATGGCTATGATTGATCATGGGACATGTGATCAATGAGATTAAGCAGTTACCTAATTGTTTATAAATAGGAAATTGTTGATAAACAATGTATGCAGGCAAATGTATGCATAGGGATGCTACATAGTGATTACCGAGCACAGAAGCTTGAAGACCTGTTAGTATAAAAAAGTATTGATGCCCAACAGATAGAGAAGATTAGTTCTATGTCTAGATTGTACTGAACAAATAGGAATCTGCTTTAGCATTTTAGATGTGAAGTTGCAGATAGATTTTCATTACTGTTATTTTGTGAAAGTGACAGGAAATCTCTTAACCGAGTGGACTTAACAGTCTTATATGTAAATCCTCTAACAAGGTGACATTCTGATTGAGTGTTTGAAATCCTTTGACAAGGTCACTTCTAACAAAGTGAAGATCCTAACAGATCTGAGGGAGATCCCTTAACCGAGTCACATCTAGCAATGTGTTTGTAATCTTTAACAAGATTTTCTTTTAACTGAGCATACTCTAGAAGAGTATATTTCTTAGTGGGTTCAAAATCCCATAGTGGTTTTTCCCTATTTGGGTTTCCACGTTAAATCTAGTGTTATGAGGTTTATATTGTTCATATGCTTTTGAGTTTGCATTTTTGATAGTTTTTTGGTTATATGACTGATATATATGTTATCGAGGTTGAATCTAATGTTTTTATGGATGATTAATTTGTATGATTCACCCCCCCCCTCTCATCTTGTTGGTTATTGGATCTGTACTTATATTAAGTATCAAAACTATCAACAAGATGTTCGCATTTGCATGAAGATTGCATTAATGATATGTTATGTTGTCATTGATGTCAATTAAACCGGTAATGATATTATTGATATTGTTGTAATATTGTTACTGTAACCGGTAGGAAGAATTTGTGAGGAGAACCGGTAACCTGTGTAATGGTGTAAACCTTATCTATTGTTGTAACCAGTAAACCCTACCTGTTGGTTTTGATAAACCCTAACTGATTAAGTTTGGTAAATTGGTTATATTGGTTTATGATCTGATGATGAGCGGTAATGATGATGACATGCATGATTATTGTATGAAGACAATTCCAAGAGATTTTGGCAGTTGTTGTAATAGTTTTTGTCTAGGGAATGGGAAAATATATTGCATCTACTGCAAAGCGCGTGATGAGTTACTAAGCTCAATGAAGCGGTGATCAAGGAGCGATCAAGGTTTTCTTGATTGATGTGCAGAGATTGCTATGTAATCCAGCGGTCATACTTGAACCGAGTTTGTTTATAATCTTGATGAGAGTTAGGTTTTTGTTGTGTTACCGACCTGATTGATTTGTATTTAAGGTCAATGAAGTTTTTTAGTTTTAAGAGAGTTGGCAAAGAGATAGACACAGTTCAGTTGAGTGTGTGGTTGTCGAACCAGATGATGAATCTTCTCTTTGAGTAAAGGCAGATAGGAGCATGAAATGGATCTGATCAAGAAAGTGTAGTGTTATTTAGACAGATCAATAAACTCCTATTGTTTTCTAACAATTACGACAGAATTGACATCTCCTAACCAGGTAAGCTCTAAGAATCTTGGTGCTATTCAAATCCTCTAACAAGGTGGTCCATTAGATTGGATTTTCAAATCCTCTACCGAGGTTACTCCTTACAGGGTATTGCTTCTAACAAGGCATTTGTAGTCAATCCCTTAACCAGGTGATTCCTAATAGGATCAATTCTTAACAGGACATTTTGTAAAGCTTTAACGAGCTAGGTTCCTAACAAGGTGAACTTCAGAAGAGTTCAGATATTATCTTGTGAGTCTCATCTCACCATGTTTTTTAGCTATTTGGGTTTCCACGTCAAAAATATTTGTGTCAAGTGGTGAATGTTTTTGTGGTTATGTTTTCATGGTTGATTTACTTAACTAATTAACTATTTTTGATAAGTCATGATAACCGGAAGCATTGAGATATGAAGAAGTTGTTGACTGTTAATTTGCTATAACAGACAACCGATTTATCTTATGAGTTTTTATCTTGACAAAGTTATTATTCTAAGTTTACTTTGAGAGATTGATTGGTGAATTTTATTATCAGTTTTTCTATCTACTAATTCACCCCCCTCTCAGTAGTTGACTAGATACTTATTCTTTCATCATACCATCAATTGGTATTAGAGCAATTCAGCTCCTATAAGGTCTAAGCCTAACAACTTGAGGTAAAGATTTTTTGATCATGATGAAGAAGGAAGGTCCGAAGTTTAATAGAGAGAAATACAGGATATGGAGTGACATTATGAAAATTTATATCAAGAGTTTGGGAAGTCAGTATTGGGAACATGTTGATACTAAGTATGTTGCACCTACTGGGATTGACTGATGATAAGAAGAAAGAGCAACAAGAAAATCATCAAGCATTGGAGGCTATTATTAGTTCTTTGTTTGATGTAGAGTATGTAGATGTTCATGGTCTTGAAACTACATATGAGGTATGGAAAAAACTTGAAGAGATTTATAGAGGTGATGAACATGTTAAGATTGCTAAAGAGGAGAGTCTAAGATGAAAGTTTGATGACATGCAGATGGATGAAGGTGAGAATATCCAACAGTATGGTCAAAGGATGAAAGAGATAGTCAGTGAAATTAAGAGTGCAGGAGGTAAAGTGGAAGATTCCACAGTGATCAATAAGGTACTGAGAACCTTGCTACCGGTCTATGTTATTCGAGTTGTTGCTATTCAAGAGCTGAAGTCCATTGACAAAACTAAGGTAACTCTTGACTCCATCATTGGAAAGCTTACTAATTTTGAATTAAATGGTTATGATGGCATTGTATAGAAATCTGAGTTTGCATTTAGAGATTTTGTTTCTAACCCATCTATGAGGAAAAGTAGAGATGCCAGTCACATTTTTGAATCCAGTTCTAGCAGAGAAGATGATGATGAAGACAGTGTAGTTGAGCTTGAAGCATTGTTGGCCAAGCGGTTGCCTAGAGGTACAAGTAAATATAGAGGCAAATTACCTTTGAAATGTTTTGCATGCAATAAGATTGGACACATTACTGTTAATTGTCCTAATAGTGATAATTAGCACAAACAAGAGAAATTCATCAAGTACAAGGGTAAAGGCAAAAGAGATTGTCTTATTATTGTTGATGATGGTATCACTGATGAGGAATATAATGGTGATGCTAATGAAGACATTATGTTTGTATCCATTAAAGAAGAGATGTCAGGCCAGAAGGAATTAGTATCCAGGATGGATAACTCTGATGATTGGATCATTGATAGTAGTTGTTCACATCACATGACCAGTGATCAGAGCAAATTTCTTTCTCTAAAGGAATTTGATGGCGGAGTTGTAAGATTTTGTAATGACTCACCCTGCATGGTTAAAGGTAAGGGAACTATTTCTCTTAATGGAAAGAGTAGTGCAGATGATGTCTATTGGGTTGAAGGTCTAAAGCACAATCTTTTGAGTGTGGCACAACTCAATGACAAAGGATACCCATTGGAATTTAAAAAATGGTATGTGTAAGATCTATGAAAATAAAGGTGAACTGATTGCAATTGGGAAGAAAACTAAAGGTAACTTGTTTCATCTAAATCCTAAAGTCAGCAACTGTTTAATTGCAAAGATAGATGATAGTTGGCTTTGGCATAGGAGATTTTGTCATATAAACTTTGATAACATTGATAAAGTGAGTAAGTCCAAGACAGTGAGAGGTTTGCCTTAGTTAGACAAACCGATTAATGCTCTGTGCAAAGAATGTCAGTTGGGAAAGATGACATCCTCAACTTTCAAGAGCAAATATTTTTCAGTGGAACATTTGTTAGATTTAGTTCATACAGATCTTTGTGGACCAATAAGAACAAAAAGTATTCAAGGTGACAAATATTTCATGATCTTCACTGAATATTGCTCAAGGATGATGTGGGTCACATTCTTGAAGGATAAGACTGAAGCTTTTGGTAAGTTCAAGGCATTCAGGGCCTTAGCTAAGAAAGAGAGAGATAAGAAGATAAAGTGTCTGAGGATAGATCAGGGCAGTGAATTTACTTTTGAGGAATTCATTAGGTATTGTGAAGGAAATGGTATCAAGCGGCAGCTTTCTGCACCAAGGACACCACAACAAAATGGTATCACAGAGAGAAACAACTAGTCAGTTGTTGAAGTTGCTAGGACGATGTTGATACAAGGAGGTGTAGTGAAAACTTTCTAGAAAGAAGCTGTCAGCACAACTGTCTACACTATGAACCAGATTCTAGTAAAGAGAGGTAAGGACAAGACTCCTTACGAATATTGGTATGGTAGATCACCTGATGTTAGTTATTTCAAAATATATGGAAGCAAATGTTTTATTAAGAGAGGTGATTACATTAGCAAATTTGAGGCTAAAAGTGATGAAGGTATATTTCTTGGCTATTCCACCAAGAGTAAGGCCTACAAGTGTTTTAACAGCCAGACACAAATAATTGTTGAGAGTGTTGATGTTCAAGTGGATGAATTTCCTGAAGTCTCAAAGGAAACCAGTTCAGAGAAAAAAGATGAAGATCCTTGCATTTTGTTTTTGGAACCAAAAACTGTGAAATCTGAAACTGGCAAAGCAAATATTGATGTACCAATCCAACCAGAATAGATAAATTCAGAAGAAGATGATGATAATGAATAATTTGAGCCTGAAGATAATCATCATGTTATTCCAAGATATGTGAGACTGAATCACAATCCTGAATAGATTATTGGGGATAAGGATGATGGAGTACTAACCAGAAGAAGAATCAAAGAAAATTCTTGCATGATCTCCACTATTGAACCAACAACTACTAAGGAAGCATTTGGTGATGATCATTGAGTTAAAGCTATGGAGGAGGAATTAGATCAAATTGAGAAGAACAACACATGGACCCTGGTACCCAAACCGATAAATAAAAATGTGATAGGAGCTAAGTGGGTTTTCAGAAACAAGTTGAATGAAGATGGTGTTGTAGTTCGCAATAAAGCTAGGTTGGTTTGCAAAGATTATGCACAAGAGGAAGGAGAATACTATGGTGAGACTTTTGCACCAATGGCAAGACTGGAAGGTGTCAAAACTTTACTTGCATTTTTTGCACACAAGAAATTAAAGGTATACCAAATGGATGTTAAGTCAGCATTTTTGAATGGGACACTTGAAGAAGAAGTATACATTGAGCAACCAAATGGTTATGCTCTGACTGATAAGAAAGACATGGTATATAGATTGCATAAAGCTTTATATGGATTAAAGAAGACACCTAGAGCATGGTATGAAAGGATTCATGCACATTTGATGAAGATAGGCTTTCTAAGAACCAGTGATGATAGTAACATATATCTCAAATCTGAAGGAAATAAAATACTAGTCAGCGAAGTATTTGTTGATGATATCATATTTGGGGGTAATGATGACATGAGCAACAGTTTTGCAGATGAAATGAAAATTGAGTTTGAAATGTCTTTAGTGGGGGAAATTCAATTTTTCATAGACTTGAAAATAAAGCAAATGAAGAATGGTATTTTCATCACACAGTCTAAGTATGTGAAAGAGGTCTTGAAGATATTTGGCATGAGTGACTGTAAACTAGTTGGGACACCTATGGTTACAGGTTGTAAGTTGTCTAAGGAAGATGAGTGCAAATTTGTTTATGAGAAGGAATACAGGTCAATGATTGGAAAATTGCACTATGTTGTTCACAACAAACCGGACATAGCTCATGCAGTTGGCATAGTTGCTAGATTTCAGAAGAATCCTAAGGAAACACATCTGATAGAAACCAAAAGATTTTTTAGATATTTGAAATGTACTGTTGATTATGGGTTATGGTATCCATGTGGAGGAAATTTTGACTTGAAGATGTACACAGATGTAGATTGGGTAGGAAATGTTGATGACCAGAAAAGCACAACTGGTGGAGCATTTTTTTTTTGAGGAAGGCTTCTTTCATGGAGTAGTAAGAAGCATAGTTGTACTTCACAATCTACTATTGAAGTTGAGTATGTTGTAACTTACATGAATTGTACAAAGGCTATATGGATGAGGCACATTTTGGAAGGTTTTAAGGTTCAGATTTTAGAACCTATAAAGATTTTATGTGATAATACATCTAGTACCCCTACCCTAATCAATTTCTAATCTTGATTTGACCTGAATTAGTTTATCATAATATAATGATTATAGTCAGATGTTGTGATTTTAGTGCATACCTGTTAATGTGGTTTCGCACCAATTCGTATGCAGGTTATTAATTCCCATATTTCATGTTATTATCTCGGGCTAACACTTTCAGTAAAAGTATATATATGTATGCGTGTATGACTCTTGGTTGCAGGAGATTTCAGGTACAGCGCCACATGGGTGAGAGGTTCGTCTCTGCCTGAATTTGCAGGTTTGAGTGTACCTCTTTGGTCATTAGAATTTGGATTAGGTGGTCGTAAGACCCTTATTTGACCATAGTCGTGCTCAAGTGAGCATCGCCAGTCGTTGTTGGTATTCCCTTTGGTTGGGTGTGCGGGTCGTCTGTCTATGTGGCTTCTCTGGTTGCGTGTTTTGTGTGTATGGTTAAATTGAGTAATTAGTCCTTAGTATTTAATTCGATTAAATTTGTGTTTGTGCATTAAAGATTAATGGACTAATTTAAACATGGCTTCTTTATGTGATTAATTTTTAAATTGAATTGCTCGATTTAAATTGGGAGCAAGTTCAATTAAATAGTTAATTTTAATGGTAAACTTAATATGTTTATGCTGTTGGAAAAGAAAGATTTAAATTTAATTGAAATAGAATTAATTTTATCTTCTTGGCAGTTTGGAAATAGAAAGGTTAATTTTAGTTATTTGGAAAAATCGATTTTTAAATTGAAAAGCAAGTTAATTTATTGATATAGTTGGAAAAGAATGATTTTTGTGAATTATTTAAAAAAATATATTTTAATTCCAAAAATAAAAATTTGGTCAAACTTTTCCCCATTTAACCTAGGTTTGAAAATTATTTTGAGAGGATATTTTGTTTGGAAAAATATTGTTGGAAAAATATTCTTGGATGAAAAATTGGGGATTTTGGAGGAGGAGAAATTTCTTGAGCCTGCAGGTTGGACTCCTCACTAAATCTTTTCCAGGATTGCTATATGAGGTAAGATTCTGGTTTATATTTTGGTTTCTTTGTTTATCAGAAATTGTTTTGGATTTTGAAGAAATCTGTTTGTGAAAATTAAAAAAAAAGGAATAGTCTCATCTATTTGGGGAAAATGAAACAATTATAAATTTAATTCCAATCCAATTCCCTCTTGTTCTGTTTCCAGTCCAAGTTTAGATCATGGTTGCTTTGATTGTTTTAAAATAAAAAAATGAACTTGAGATTGGTTGTTTACCATGGAAATTTGTTAAAATTCCAATTAAATGCTTTCAAATTCAAGCTTTTATCAAAGAAATCCGCCTGTGTTTGGATATATGGATGTTAATCAACCTTATTTTGCCAATATGGATTTGGTTTTAGAGAAATCCTCCCATTTCTAGATCTGGGTATTTGAAAATATTAGAAACCCTGCTTTTTGGAAATAAAATAAAATTTTTATTTAAAGTCACTGGGACTGTATTTTTTTTATTTACTGTGTTTAACAGTAATTTTGTAAAAAAAAAAATTAAAAAAAAAAAACAAAGAAAAAAAAAATTAATTATACCCCCCCCCCCACGTGGCAGAGTTTCCCCACCACATGGAAGGAGGGGTGTTGCGTATCCCCTTTGGGGCAACAACGCTCCCCAAGACGTGCTGCGTGCTCCCTTTGGGGGCAGCAGCGCTACCCATGGGGTTGCTCCCAAGAGGGGGGCCCACGTGGGTACCCTTCCCCATTTTTTTGTATTTTTTTTATAAAAACATTTTTTTATATATATTTTTTTTATTATTAAAAAAAATATAATATTTTATATATTTTAATGTTAATTTTTAATTAAGTTTCATTAATTATGATTTAAATGTTTATTAAGTAATAGATTATTATTAATTTGCTATTAATTAATTGTATAAGGGAAAACATACATTAATTAATATTCAAATTTTAATTTTATTATTAGTGAATATTTTTCTAATTAATTACTTGATTTGTTAATAGTGCTATTAATTATTAATTTATTATATTTTATTAATCATGGATTAATAAATGCATATATTAATTAATAGTTGATTTTGGCATTTTTCTATATGTGTAAGGAAATAATTGTTAATTAGTAATGGACTATCTTTAATTGGATTCCTTATATGTTTATGTTTCCTTGATCCATATAGTTTAACTTGGTTCTGAAAAGACGAATTTGGAGGAATTATTCTTGAACCAGTATGACAATGATGTTTTAATTGAAGATTAAATATCATATTTAGTTGTTTAATGGTTGTTTAATTATATTTATGTGAAATTGGTTTAAGAACTCATAATGGCGTATTTATGTATGTTCGATGCAAATGAACCTTAGAGAGTTAGAAAACCAAGAACAACCTGCACCTAGATGAGGTGGATAACTGCAATCTAACTTAGATCATTTAGAAAACTTGATCGATATTTAATGTTTAAATCATTTCTGAAAAGATTGTATCTGCTGGTTATTGCCTATGCACGTTTAATTTCTGTATTCACTTTTGCTTAAGTAATGGCAAGCCTTGCTTTGTTTGATTGGACCTTGTCGTATGGTTGATTTGGATACCTATTTCTGTCCTCACTCTCGAGTTGATTGTTATTTGTTGTGATGTATTGATCATATCCTTTATGAGGTGTCGAATGATGATTCGTGGTTGACCATAGTTGGTCAAGTCTCTGGTTAGAGTACCGTCAGTAAGTGTATCTCTTTTGAGTCGTGTTTGACCAAATGGTTGTTCCCTCCTTTTTGAACTCCATTTGCTTGACCATGTGTGTCCCTTGGTTTTTTAGTTCATCTAAGTTTAGTCTAGTGTCGTATGGGAAAGTGGCTTTCGATTGGAGGCCACGCCCAAAGTGGCTGCTGAGTAACCCATCGAAAGTGAGTCTAATAAGTGATAACCTAATAGTAGATTAGAATGTTAATCTCTAAGTAAGATAATTGTGCCTCACACATGGGACGAGTGCTAACACAAACTCGACATGCTGTGAGAAGGCCTGAAATGGCAAACCATCATCCTTGTCTTCACAAAAGGATGTGTGGGTCCACATGAGGCTTGGATGGGCCAGAGGTTTGGACTAGGTGGCCAGGGTAACCCAGTGTATGGGGCTGAAACCTATGAAGACCTGCCATGGTAACCATACCAGGTTGTCTGATGACACTCGTCCCTACGTTCGCTAGTGTGTGGGTGTATGGTCTTGATAGGAGCATTGTTTGTGGATTCGTCCTATTGTTTATGCCCTTGTGAGTACCGGTTTCATGTTAGACCTTGGGTGGTGATGACTCAGTTTTGTGGATACTCTAGTGGACCTTTGTATTTGCTTCATTTATGCTTCAGATGGATCCTTTCCTTTTCAGGGATCATTTATGTATTTATTGACTGATGTGGTCATTTGTATATTGATTATGTTTTGCCTTGATGGCAGGATTGTAAATTATGAGAACCTCATGTATTCTTAACTTTATTAATTATCAGAGGGGTCTTGCAGTTGAGCAGACCCAGAGATGTAGCCCTTTAGGGGTGAACTCTAAGATCATCTTGGAGTTATGTGATGCTTTTATTCTTATGTTTCATGTTTAGTGTTAGCATGTATGGATGACATTTTGATAGAATGTATAAGTGGATAAGATGAAATTAATTTAAAATGCATGTATGCAGTCCTCTCTTGAATGCAGTAAATTGGATCATTAAAGAATGTAGCTTAAAGTAATGGAATATATTCAGTTGTTGTTAAGGAAATTAAGTATGCATGGAAAGATCTCATAAGTTTATGATGAAATTCTTGTGTGTTAGAATATTAGATGCATGGCTTATATTATTATGAAAAGCTTGAATGTAAGGTATGAATGAATCATAATGGATAAACATTAGCATGTGAATTATATTTTCATCTTCTGAAAGAAATTATCCTTGTTTAAGAATTATCTTGTTATAAGATAATCAGCTTATTGGATTTATTAGTGTGAGTTAATTTAAATGTATAATTAAGTAATCACGTTGGGAAACTCTTTAGGTGTTAGTTGATGTCTTCCACTATGTAATATGAATCTTTGATATCTTGTTGTATCTTAATGTTGTGTATCTTAAAAAAAAATAATTGCACTCCATTTGTATGTTTTATCTTTATCCCTTTGGGGTTTCCTAGCAGGGTAGTACAATACAAGTGCCATAAATATTTCCAAGAACCCTGTTTTGCATGCATGAACCAAGCATATTGAATTGAAGTATCATTTCTTGAGGGAAAAAGTTCAGTGTAAAGATGTTATCTTGGAGCATGTTTCTACCAAGGAGCAACTTACAGATATTTTTACTAAACCTCTGCTTAAGACTACTTTTGAGTATCTTAGAAGTCAGTTACAGGTTGTCCCTCTTCATGGAGCTAGTTAAGTATGATGTAGATTACATAAGTCCTGGAGCTACTTACAAAAAATTATAGGAGGATTGATGTAAAAGTGGATGTATTCCACTGGGGGTGAATCAAGTTACAGATTTTTGATGATGCATAGTGAAATTTGACATTACATGTTTTACTTTCAATTTGGCATTGTTGTCAAAGGGGAGAAGAATTATGTGATTATGGGAAGGAGAACCAGTGACAAGCTGAAGACATAGTGAGAATGGTCAATGCTTGGTAATGTAACCCAGGATTCCTTTTCGCAATCACGCAACAATCGATGATGTTGATATTTGTATTACCATCAATGCCAAAGGGGGAGATTGTTGGCATTTGCATGAAAATTGCATTAATGATATGTTATGTTGTCATTGATGTCAATTAAACCGATAATGATATTATTGATATTGCCGTAATATTGTTACTATAATCGGTAGGAAGAATTTGTGAGGAGAACCGGTAACTAGTGTAATGGTGTAAACCTTATCTATTGTTGTAATCAGTAAACCCTACCTGTTGGTTTTGATAAACCCTAACCGATTAAGTTTGGTGAATTGGTTATATTGGTTTATGATCTGATAATGAATGATAATGATGATGACACACATGATTATTGTATGAAGACAATTCCAAGAGATTTTGGTGAGTTTTTGTAATGGTTTTTGTCTAGGGAATGGGCAAAAGTATTGCATCTAATGCAAAGTGCGTGATGAGTTACTAAGTTCAATGAAGTGGTGATCAAGGAGCGATCAAGGTTTTCTCGATTGATGTGTAGAGATTGCTATGTAATCCAATGGTCATACTTGAACCAAATTTGTTTGTAATCTCGATGAGAGTGAGGTTTTTGCTATGTTACTGACCTGATTGATTTGTATTTAAGGTCGATGAAGTTGTTTAGTTTTAAGAGAGTTGGTAAAGAGATAGACATAGTTCAGTTGAGTGTGTGGTTGCCGAACCAGATGATGTATATGTAGTTTGAGTAAAGGCATATAGGAGCATGAAATGGATCTAATCAAGCAAATGTAGTGCTATTCAGACAGATCAACAAACTCCTATTGTTTTATAACAATTACATCAGAATCAAAATCCCCTAACTGGATAAGCTCTAACAAGCTTGGTGCTATTCAAATCCTCTAACAAGGTGGTCCATTAGATTGGATTTTCAAATCCTCTACCGAGGTTACTCCTTACAGGGTATTGCTTCTAACAAGGCATTTGTAGTCAATCCCTTCACCGGGTGATTCCTAACAGGATCAGTTCTTAACAAGACTTTTTGTAAAGCTTTAACAGGCTAGGCTGCTAATAGGGTGAACTTCAGAAGAGTTCAGATATTATCTTGTGAGTCTCATCTCACCGTGGTTTTTAGCTATTTGGGTTTCCACATCAAAAATATTTGTGTCAAGTGGTGAATGTTTTTGTGGTTATGTTTTCATGGTTGATTTACTTAACTAAACTATTTTTGATAAGTCATGATAACTGGAAGCATTGATTTATCAAGAAGTTGTTTACAGTTAATTTGTTGTAACAGACAACTGGTTTATCTTATGAGTTTTTATCTTGACAGAGTTATTATTCTAAGTTTACTTTGAGAGATTGATTGGTGAAGTTTATTATCAGTTTTTCTATCTACTGATTCCCCCCCCCCTTCTCAGTAGTTGACCAGATACTTATACTTTCATCATACCATCACAGGAAGGATCTTGTTCCTCATTTCATGATGAAAATTTATAAAGATTCACAGAATTATGTCCTGCCATCTGAAAGGGAGCCCTTCAAGCTTGACTATTTTGAGCCCTATTTTGTTAAAACCTATTATGCACTAGGGTAGGTCCTTGGAGTTGATTGCAGTTTCATCAAATTGTCCATTGATTTTATGATGATGGCCATCAATATTCAACACCCCTCAATAAATGAATTGGATGATTTTGCAAGTGTTATTCATGAGAAGATGCATGAGAGTTTGGTGAGAGCTGAAAATAAGGATGAAAAATTAGTATTCTTGAACTATTCTTTGGTGTGCCACTTAATTCTTTATGAAAATAGAGCATACATGGGTCCAAAGTTGAGAATAAAGACAAATGATCCCTACACAGGTCTCCCTTGGCCGGTGCAAAGATGGACCCAGGTTTGGGACAAGGGATCTAAGTTTGGTGATTATTGTGTATTCTTTGACCATTTTGTGAACATTTTGACAAGACCTGGGGTAGTAGTTTCAAGGCTTCCTAAAGAGATAATCAAAATATTGAGAATAAGGAGTTGCAGGGCTGATGGACATGTCTACCCTGAGGGTGCATTCACCCACAATTTTGGGGATTTATTCTTTTATGGCTATTGTACAATAATAAGAATTTATGGATGTGAGCAGGGACCTCATGTATTACCTATTGTTGTCTCTCTGAGGTTATCATTCCTTGAATTCATCTGGCAAATGATGTGGATGGAGAGGGAGCAAATCAAATCTGATAGAAAGGAAAAATTTCTCCCCAGGAAAATAGTTTTTGATGAATTTAGTGTAGGTTGTGAGAGCTTGGAGAAGGTACAGGATTTTTTGGTGAAGAATTACAGGCTGAGGGTTGCCCAAGCTAGACATTTTGACCCCAAAGGTTGTATAAACGATATTAGGGTAAATAAATTAAAGGAAAAGGGGCATTTTCATTTTTTTATAGAAAGAGAAAATCTGATTAGGAATGCTCATCCACATGAGGCAGAGCAAAGGAGGAAGAAATGGGACCTCATGAATAAATTTCAAAGGGAAAGGAAATAAGAGGATCCCAATTTTGTAGGTTCCTTCCTGCACTTGAGGGATGATTTTGATAGAATGTCTTTAATGTTAAGAAAGGCAAATGATATAATATAGGAGAAGTTGTAGAGAAGAGAGGCCAAAGAAAATGGAGTGGAATACAAAGGAAAACCAATTGATCCAGCTCCCAAGGCTCAAACTGAGGAAGCACTTGTGGAGTCCTCTAAAGGGGGTGTGCAGAAGGATGAGGGTGTAACAGTATAGCAGGTTAGGAAGGTTGAAAGAGGAAAGGCTAAAATATCTGACTTTGCATATATCCAAGAGAATTTTGATACTTTGGTGCCGCCACCTTCTCCTCCAAGGGAAACATTCCAAGATGATGCAAATGCCAAAGTTTTCAATGATCTAGACAAGGATCTCATCCCAAGCACAATCCCTATAGAAGAAGCAGATGATGAGAGGATTATTTCTTCAAAGAAATTTATGATGGATGACATTTTTTGTTAATACCCCTAAGTTTAGATCATTTTGGCTAAGGGAGAAATTGAAGAACATGTCTAATGAAGAAATCGTCAATTTTGATGGGAACAATTTTGATTGCACTCCTCAAGAGGCCAGAGAAATGATAGTGAAAAGCATAGTGCTCCTTGTCCCGGGGTGGAATTTTGAGAGAATTTTGTTGTTAGATCATATCATGCAGCAAAAGGACCCCAATTTTGCTAGAGAGTTTGGAGATCATGGCTCTAGTGTAAATATAAGTTCAAAAGCTTTTTCTTTATAGTCAAAGGCTCCTAGCACTACAAATCCCATAGTTTTACAAGGGGTGCAACACAAAATAGGGGATGTTGTTGTAAGGACCTTACAAGACACTATTGCTTAAGAGGCTATATCAATTTCCAAGCATGCAGTCCAATTTTCTTAGCTGGCAGTAATGATTTAGATAAAAAGCATATAGTATAATGAATTATTTGTTGAGAAAATTGCATTGAAAGAGCAAATAAAGAAGATGGCAACCGACTCTTCTACAGGAATTAGACCTGAGGAGCTTGAGAAGATAAAAAAAGAAATGCAAAGGGTCAAAGATGAAGTTGTAAGCGATTATTTTAAAATTAGGAAAGATTCTATTTTGATAATTTCAAATAAAATCATTGATAAATTGGATGAAATCCACACTTCATATTATTTTACATCCAAGCTATTGAGTTAGCTTGATTAATTCATTGCATTCTTTCAACCAATCAGAGCTATGTGGCTGCTAAAGGGTCAAACCTTGAAGGAGGTTATGTTAGCAGTGAAAAATGTGGCTTGACCACCTCAGATTGTAGGGGTAACTTGAAAAATTTATAATTTATTGAATAAAGAGTTACCCAACATTGAGGAGGAAAGTAAAGCATTGATGGGAATGATTGATTCTTTCCAGGGACTCAAAAAATGGCATGCCCCTACAATTTTGACAGATGACAGGCAAATTAAGAGCTTAGAAGAATGGAAACAGGGTTTCCAGGAAGTAATAAATGTCATCTTGACATCCTTGGAAGGTGATCCAAACCAAGGAGATGCATTTCTTAATATTGTTGATAAAATTATGGAAGTAGAGAAAATGTATCATAGCTTTGCCCTAGGAATAGAAATTGTGCCTGCCCACAAAACAAAGGAAGCTATGAATAAATTGCATAGCCTAAAGGGTTTTTCTTGGCCTGCTGATGAGATTGAGGCACTACATAAAAACTATTGTTCCTTGGAAGAAGAGCAGCCTGAAGAGGAGGACTAGTCACAGTCTTTCCATTTTTGCTACTCCTAAAAGTTTTGTGCACGATGTTCATTTTGGGAAAAATGATTAGAACACTCAGCCGACAAGGAGAAGTCTCCAAGACACCTCCCACCGCATGCCATATTGTATTTTTTGATCCCTACAGAAGTAGATATGAAGTATAGATGTGAGAACATCTTTTGTAGACCCACAACTCGAGCTTCCAGGATGATGCCTTTTTCAGCTGCCATCATTCAATGCAGGTTTCACACAGAGGTCAAGGTATTAGGCTTTAGGTATTTTTTGTAATGCAATTAGATTTTGAGATGTGTCTTCTTTGACCTGAGGCTTGTTTTGCTCCCTTGGGTTATAAAAGGGAATTCAGGGCCAAGAAGAAGGATTCTAGACTCTTGATTTGTATGCATTAGAGAAATCTTAATATAACAATAAAGAGTCCTCTAGCAATTTTGGTGGCTCACTGTAATATTTTCATGAATGTATCAATTTTATATTGAAAATCAATAAAGAGAATGTATTTATTTTTGGCTCATATCTTTTGTGATATGTTGTATGAATTATTGTGTTAATGACATGCAATTTGTCTTCTCCAAGGAGGAATGTGTATTTTTGGATGGGTTTCATTTCAAGCTAAATGAACTGAATACTGCAACAAATTCTGAGAGAATTTGAGGAGGTTGTGAATGCATTCTCAATCTAAACATTTTAAGCAAGTCTTAACTGTTTAGTATTGGACTTTAATGTTAAAAATGTTACTATGTTCGTCACTAGGAATGTGATTTCTCTATTTTCCCTTAGAACAGGCACTGATCATACTTTCTTAAAGTCTACAGGGCATATTTTCCTTCTTATTTCACCTTTTCTATTCAGTTTTCTAATTTTTCTATATATTTGGAGTAGAAGTAGATGAGAGCCATTTTCAATGCAAGCAAAAGTGATAAGAAACTGAGGTTCAAGCCAGAATTTATAGTATGTTATGCTTTTCCTTGGTATATTTTTATTGAAAGCATCTATTGCATAGTACATTGTTAGTTAACATTTAGCCAGTATATGGATAACAATGCAATAGGTAAACCTGCCTAGGTCTTGCAGAGCCTGAAAAGTAGAAGATTGCGGCTTCCATGATGAATCTTGTTCATTGGCCAAGTCCAATCTCGAGTCTATTCATGAGTTAGTGGCTATTTCTCTAGGATTTATGATCTATTGATAACCTACATATGTATTAAAATTTTGAGCTTTGGGTGCTTTGGGGGTCACTAATGGGTAGAAGAACTAGGAAAGTATATGCACTAAACTATGAAATTCACTATTTAATAGGAGGGTGAAATGTATGTAAAGTGTTTTAGTGTGTATGCCATGAAACACGTGCAAAGGGTAAACATGGGTAGTGTTGGTATCATCTACAACACTTCTTAATGATCCTTTAATGCAAAACACATTCCCTAAGGTATTTTCTACAATAGCTCATGCAAATATCATAGACTTGTTAAAATATCAAGATTGGAAAACATCATCTCCTCGAATTAGATTAAGAGCATAGATACAAAATAGTATCACGTGCATCATACATCATAATAGGAATTATTTCACTATTGCATAACAAACCATTAAAATGATTCATCCATTAAATTTTCCATAAATATCTCAACAGGGAACACAACATCATGTAAATATTTATAATGTAAAAGTATAAATGACTTGACATGTAAAGATACATGTAAAGATAATCACAAAGTACAAGCCCTTCCACATAATTACAAACAAGTCCCCCCACATAATCACAACATTTAGATTTCACCAAAAAAAATCAAGAAATCAATATCAAATAGATAATATACTAATCACATACATCATACATTTAAATCATGTCATTGATCTTCTTCTTCATCCAACTCTTTGTTTGTATCTTTTGATCCAGAATTGACATTGTAAGGATTATTGGTCATATCATCACCACCACCACCACCACCACCACCACCATCACCACCACCACCACCACCACCACCATCATCATCATCATCATCATCATCATCATCATCATCATCATCATCATCATCATCATCATCATCATCATCATCACCACCACCACCATCATCATCATCATCATCATCATCATCATCATCATCATCATCATCATCATCATCATCATCTTCGAGAACATTAACACCTACATCATCGTGAACATGTTTCTCTTCTTCAACATCTTCATCGGGCACATCATCAACTAACTGTTGATCTCGATCATCATGTACATCATCTTCTAGTTCTGCTGTATCTTCTTCTTCCATGACATTATACTTTACCAACCTTCCTCTAGGATCATGTCTAACAACAAATGACCAACCTGATTTATGTGGAACCTCTAAGTAAAATACCTGTTCATATTGGCTTGGAAGAACATAGGGCTCATTTCCAGCTCGCTCAAACAACCTTGTATGGACCATTATAAATCCATTATTATGTTCAATAATAGTTTTGTTAGGATCATTTTCATCCAATCGTAGCCTGTACCATTGGACAAGGAAAAGAACTAATTTGAAGGACCCAAAGTCACACTCAAGTATATCATCCAAAATCCCATAGTATCAATTTTCTGAGACTTGAGGATGTATGTCACTTCTAGATGAAACATTAGTCACCTGAAATACTATAGTTATCCTAGAATCACAAGTTTTCTTTGTGTCATCCAAATTTTTGATGCGGAATTTATGACCATTGCACCGCATAGTCTTGTGGTGTTTCACCTGCAATATGTCAAACATGTAAAATTATTGCATCGCTAGTTGATAAACATATTTATTCTTGTTCGAATGTATGCAAAAAACAACACACACACACACACACACACACACACACACATATATATATATACAATTGAAAAAAATAATAATATGGGTGATTAATATATTTATACGTACCTATTTATCTCTTAAACCATATGCCAAATCAATTTCCCTTGGTGTAACATTGGAATCTCCATTACGATGAGCTTCTTTAACCAATGAAGCCACACCTTCCCATGTTAATGCGCAACCAGATTGTTGACATCGTTTAATCCATACCGTCATCCAATCAATATTGTTTGCGACATACAAATTTAGTGCATCCCACTTTCGAGCAACTGTAGAAAAAATAACTAGAAATTTACAACTGATGTATATTGAAGATTAAGAGTTAATTAGCTACAATATATATAAAAACCAAATGTAAAATGTATTCAGATTAATATCCATGAACATCCAATAATTACCTCACTTTCCTCAATCTACCTTTCCCCATCAAGTACTCCCCTTCTAATTTGTTAATGGAATTGGGATCCGAAATGTGATCTACATGGATTTTTGCCACAAACTTAGGAATATATTCAATAATGTAGACCATATATCCCTCCACCATAGAACCCTTGGGATGTGCTCTTGGTCGAACCAAAGCCTTCAAAAATTTTAAGTGTCTCTCAACCATCCACATTGACCTTATGTGTATAGGTCCACACAATTCAATCTCCTCAACTTGGTGTATGAGGTAGTGTTCTTGTGCATTGAAAAATGTCGAAGGTAGACACTTTTGCATTTCACACATTAGACGAGGAATTTTTGTTTTCCAATATTTTATATATTTTTTATGGATTTATTTAGATGACAACCATCTACAGGTGATTCGAGACTCAAATATATTAACAAGATTTAACAAAATAATATACAATATATTACATAACAAGTAAAACAAATGGCAAATATAATACCTATACAACAAATTGAACAAATAACACTACTTACCTCATGTATTTTCCAAGATCATATATAACTTGCTTGACATTATTGTTGAAGTGGTCTAGGAGAGATAGAGGTAGAACGTACTGCAACAATTGTAAAATGATCCTTTCATTGTTTTTCCAAAACTAGTACTAAACATAATACAATGAAAAGTACATGAAGTGTACAAATATATAGAAAATATAAAAGAACATGAATTACCTTAATGAAGGTATGCCAATCATGCGTTTTCATCCCTGGCCCAAATTCACTTTTCTTTGTTATGAGATTGTTTCTGTTTGCAACAAATCCTATGGGAAAATGAATTTTTTCACATGACCTCTTTTATAGCATTTTTTTACTGCTTCGTTAATAACCAAGGGCAGGCACTTATATTAATTCAGTCTCCATTGCTATTTAATTGAATGACATTTTTCATTGCATGATTGGATTCCTGAATGTCACTACAAATTTTGATAATTTTTTCTTTGTCACGCCTTCCATCGAATATTTTCCATAACGTCTCTATTATATTCTTTCCAATATACATAGTATCAAACAAATGCACAATTTGTAGCTGCTCATAGTAGGGCAACCTACTAAATTGCCTGGGACAACTTTTTAGTCCCTTTGGAAGGTGGTAATTAATGCCTTGGTGACCTTCATGAAGCGTATAAGTTTAAAAAGTTAACAACGACAATCATCGTCAATTACAACATGAGTAAACAAAAAATAATATAAAAATATAAATTCCAAACATATCATATATGATAGATAAACAATTAGATTGAATGACATTACCTTGACAATTAATTCTATTATATTCCAACTTCCATAGGTGAGGTGTCATTCTTCGTGGTTTTGATGCAGTCTCTGCTTTCCCATTGAAAATATATTTTTCAGTAGTTCAGTACTTATGATTTTGTGGAGGAAGTGCCTATACTCATCAAACACCTACTTTCCTAAACTTGTTGAATGACGAGATTTCATCTTTGAACCACAAACTGGACATGCAATTTTTCCCTTTGTTTGAAGACCTGCAAGATCATGTATAATTGGATTAAATATGTTAATTTTTATAATTATATATATTGAATGGTTTTTTTTTAAATCCATGATTTATACTTTAAAAAATTAAATATTATTAAAGTGCACAAGTTGAACATTATAACATACCACAAAAATGTGTTAGCCCTGGGGTATCATGAATTGTCCATACAAGCATTGCATGGAATTGAAATTGTCTTTTTCCTATTGGTCTAGAGATGTCATACATATTTTTACCATTCCATAACTCCAACAACTCGCCGATAAGAGGCTCGATATATACATTCATATCTTTAACTTGGTACTTACCTAGTTGAATGAACAAAAACATTACATAATTAGTATAACCATTTTACCACAATATATATAATTTAATGTACATGACTATAAAATGAAAAAAATACCTAGAACATTCATTGCCAACATTATATGCTCCCTCTTTATTGACATCCATGGAGGAATGTTATTGTTGATAAAAAAAAATAGGCCGCACCAAGTAAATAGATATCAGCTCTTCAAATGGATTGACACCATCTGCTGCCAATGAAAGCCTAAGTTTATGAGGTTGTTCTTTAAAGTGTGGCCATTTTTACTCTATGTCCATAAATAAAGAACCATCCGCAGGCATTCGAAGAGTGTCATCTTGACTTCTATTGCATGCATGGTAATCCATAAATTGTGCCAAGCTTTCACACCTAAATAATCATTCCAAACATGGAATAATGAGAATATAACGAAGAACCTTGCAAGGCACCTTTTTTGTTAGTTGATCTATTTGATATCTACTGATATGAAATTCAGGGCATTCTGTTGTAAATTCATGTAGTTTATGATATATAATATGATCATTGGGACATGCATCTATTGCTTGATACTCCATTCCAATATCTTTCATAATGGTAGATGATCTCGATATGAGCGAGGTAGAATATTTGATGGTGGTAAAAAAAAATCACCTATCAATCTAGAACAAAAATAATAATTTGTTAATATAAAGAATATTAATGGTACATATTTCACCTTTTATTTACTAGTGATGAAATAACAACAAAAATAGATGAAAAAAAATGACATATATGACATGCCTTAACATACGTGAGATTGTTATGTTGGATAAACCATTCATAACCTTCAAGTTCACCAACAACAATACAATAGAGAGACGAGTTGTTTGGGAGCCTTCGTAAAGGGGCTCATATGCCTTCTCAAGTATAGGTAAATCATGAACAACATCAAAGTCATCTTGATCATTATGATCAACTGCGCCAGTACCAAATGTGTCATGGATCAATGTATTTGTACCATCATCTTCAACTGTGTTTTCTGGCGCATGATCATCTTCATCCATAGGATGATTATCTTCAGCTTTGATATTCACACCTCCATGTTCCTCCACTTGGAAAACCACATTCTCTAGGTTGTGGTAGTCCATATCATGTGCCCTAGGGTGCCCCACCTATATAAAAATGATCAACATAAATAAACCATGATCATGATCTCATTAACAAGAGATTTTTATGTATATAAATTGTTAAAATGATATAAACATTTACAAATGCAATCAATATAAACACATATAATGAACAACTTACCAATGGACAATAATCATGCCCCCTTCAATGTGACCATTCTTCCTATAATGTTTCTCAGTTGTTGTGATTAAAGATCTTCTATTCTTTAAGCCCTTACAATTTTTGCAGGGACAATAGTGTTTCCCATCACCTTTTATTTTCAAGCTAGATCACAATCTAGCAATTGTCTCCTTATATTGTTCTTTGTTGATATTATCTGACATGATTTTTCTTCACAGGAAAAAAATTGGGCTATGGAAAATTCGGTCTATAACCTTCACAAGACAAGCAAAACGATGTCGCAAGTATGGAAAACATTGTTCGTGCGCTGTTTGTTTTTTCACTTTTTCACTTTTCTATTTTTTGTTAGAATTCCAACGAACGTTGGGCAAGATTCTGACGATAACTGGTTTTGTCGGAATTCCAATGAACGTTGGGCAATATTTTAAAAAAACAACAAATTTGACACAAATTGTCTTGTAAGATCCGACAAAATGAAAGAAATCCCATAGTTTATCGGAAATGTTTGTCAGAAAATGCACCCAAATGAGTTAGTGTAGTTGTCACACCTTTATTTTTATCACCAATAATTTGATTCTCTGAATGATTTAATCTTACATACCTGGGGGTCTTCTGATTATTTTGATTTTCAGTCTCTTGAACTTCTTCACTCCCAACAACACTTGAATCTACTATCTCTTCAGGATCACTCGGCTTCATACTCTGGGTCTGCACTTTCTTTGAAGTAACATCCTGATCATCAGATTCATATCTACATGCTCTTATTTTCTTCTCATGACTCATCAACTTTCACATTCGCACTTTTCACTATCTTTCTCAGTCTCTTGTTGTAACATCGGTGGGATTTTCTCTTAGTAGAATATCCTGGGATAAAGATTCCTTCATTACATCTTGCATCAAATTTTCCTATATCCTCATCTCTTTTGATATAACATTTGCTTCCAAAGATTCTGATATATCTAACTATACGATCATGACCAAACCATAGCTCATAAGGGATCTTACTGGAGTCACCTTTTATATGCACCTAGTTGAATGTGTATATAGCAGTGCTAACAACTTCTCTCCAATAGATATGTGTAACATTCCCTTCAATAATCATAGTTTTAGTAGAATCCAAAACAATTTTGTTCTTACATTCAACAACTCCATTTTGCAAAGGGGTTCGCAGAGCAAACAACTGTCTCCTGATTCCATGCTCTTCACAAAATAATTATACTCACCGGAGGTGAATTCTCCTCCTTTGTCAGACCTTAGACACTTCAGCTTCAATCCTGTCTATGTCTCCACTCTAGCTTTGAATATTTTGAATTTCTCTAGTGCTTCAGATTTCTCCCTTAGAAAAATGACCCACATCATCCTAGAATAGTCATCAATTAGCAACATAAAGTCACTGTCACCCTCCAAGATTCTCACCCTAGACGGTCCACATAAATTAGTATGCACAAGATCTAATAACCTGTTAGATGTTTATAGTTTTCTCTTGAATGAAACTCTTGTTTGCTTTCCCAATTGACATTCTTTACACACTGGATTAGTAGGCTTTACTATCTTAGGAAAATCTCTAACAACTTGAGTAGAACTTATCTTAATCATGCATTCAAAATTAACATGACACATACTTCTATGCCACAACCAACTCTCATCAATCTGAGAAATCAAACAAATTTTCTCACCAGTATTCAGATAAAATTTATTACATTTAGTTTTAGATCCTGATAAAATTTACATACCAAAGCTATTGAAGATCTTACATTTCCCATTCTTGAATTGTAAATCATATCCCTTATCAACCATCTGTCCAACACTCAAAAGATTATTCTTCAAACCTTCAACATATAAAACATCATCAGTATTATGCTTACCATCAACAGAAATAGAACCTCTACCATAGATTACACGAGCTTTGTTGTCTCCAAACCTCACTACACCACCATCATACTTCTCCATATTCATAAATTTACCTTTATCACATTTTATGTGATGTGAACAACCACTGTCAATCACCCATTCATCTTTCTCATCAATTTTAGTAGCCAAAGTTTTCTCTTTAACAATACAACTTGTAGAATTAGCAGGTACCAGATCATCTTCCTTGAGAGCAATGAACACAAATTCATCTTCCGACTTCCCTTTGTCAGACTCATCATTTGTCACACCTTCATCAACAACATAATAACACTTCTTCTGATATCTATATTTTCAATTAGGCTTGTAAGGCTTATCATACTTTGACACTCTTTTTTCTCTTTCAAGACACCTAGAAGCAAAATGACCTATCTTATTGCATAAAAAACATTTCAAAGGTAACTTCCCTTCATACTTACCAGCTCCCTTAGGCAATCTTCTAGAAATAAGTGCTTCAAGCTCTTCCAATTATCTTTCTTGTTCTTCCATCTCTCTCATTTCCTTTTCATATCTAGAAACCCTAGTTGAACTTTATCCCAGATCATACTTTTGCTTCTCGGATTAAATGCAGTCATAATTTTTCCATGTGATTCACCAAGTTATCTTAATTAAAAAGTAGCAAGCTTACAAACCAACATATCTCTTGTCACAGTTGTCACAGTTCGGATCTCATCGATAGAAACAAATTTATGTTTATAAGCAGGAGGCAAAGATCTCAACACTCTAGCCACAATCTCATCCTCTTCAAGGATTCCACTGACACATCTGATGTTTAGAACAAGATAATTCACTTTAGCCATAAAGGATGAAATATTCTCATCTTCTCCCATTTTCAACATCTCATAAATTTCTTTCAAGCTTTGCAATTTAGCAACTTTCACATGTTTATCTCCTTCATACAGGGTTTCTAGCTTCTCCCAAATCTCATGTGTAGTTTGCAATCCCATCACATTAGTCATCTTTACATCAGTCAAGGCACTCAACAATGCTTCTTTAGCTCTTATATTATGTTCAACATCTTTGATCTCAATTGTAGTAACATGACCATTTAGAGGAATAATCTTCTCCAAAAAAATTCAAGTGAATTTCCATCCAATTCTTCCATATAGAGTAATTAGTTCCATCAAATCTCAAACTCTCCTTCTTGAAAATAATAGCTTCCATCCTGGATCTCCTCAAGTAGTCAAGCTCCTTCCAAAGGCTCTATCTCTGATACCAATTGTTGGCAACAACAATGCAAGAAAACTGAGAGGGGGGGTGAATCACTATTCACCAAACTCAAACAAATTAATCTCGACTTTACATCTGATCAAGAAAAAAAATAGCAAAGATAAACACCACATCAACAACACACAAAACACATCGATTTTTGACATGGAAAACCCAGTCAAGGGAAAAACCACAGTGGGAACCTACCCACAATATGATGATATTCTGCAGTAGTATGTGTAAATATTACAATGGGGAATGCACATGCATGCAGGCGCACTGCCTAGAGCTCACTACTCAAAAAAAACAAAGGGCACCAATCCTTGGAAGGCTCATTGCCTTACAAAGATCGAACAACAATCCGGATTACATGAACTGAAAGAATAGCATCTCCAAATGCCCGATCACAGTTTCGGTTAAGCACATTGTCTGCACAACAATACTTCTTTGCTCTTCTCCACTACTAAAAGATTAATTTGATTGTTCACACATACAATACTCTTACAGATCATAGATACAACCACAAACCTACATCTTACATGATTACGACAATTATTTATACAAATCATCAACCTTAACCGTAAGTTCGTCTCAACACATAAGACCTAATTACAAAATTACATCACAGGATACATAAATCCATATGCAAACCAACACAATGTCAGCAAGGACATAACATGGACCCAAATCAAATCCTCGAACATGTAACACCACCAAATAATTCACCAATATCATCCACAACACACTAAACCACTGAATATGTTGCATAACACGAAGAATACCACCGGACCAATAAATCTTCAATAACACGCACCATGATCAATGTGGACCACCAAAACATATAGCACATGATCTAGAAATACCAACAAGCAACGTGAAATCCTCCGCAACAACTCAAATAACAAGAATCATCATTATTTCATCACCGAAGCTCAAGAACACCAATAAAAAACTGAAAGATATGCTTGTGAAGTTCCAAATCATGAACCACCCGAATTGAGGACACACATGAACATCCCAACTATTCTCCAAAATCTGCACAATGTAAGGAATCAATTCCAGAGAAATACAGTCCAGAAATCACAACTCTGCAATACAAAACCAATAGAAAAACCAACCATCACATCGAATCACATAACGCGACCAAATCACCTTCTGGAACACTGTAACTCATACTAAACAACTAGAAATAAGTATCTCAAAACCTATTAATTTGCATCAACACATCTGCAATAGATCACTCAAACCAACTCTTTGCAACAAACTAATTCTCTAAAACACAAGAACATGTTGACATCAATGACAACAACACATTCCGACAACTCTAATATCCAATAGTTTCATAATTGAGAATTAGCATTCTTCATGGTTTTTCCCTTCTTGGGTTTTCCACATAAAATTCGATGTGCATGTGTATGTTTTCATGTGTGTGCTCTTTCATGCTTATATTTGTTTATGGTTAAGTAATCAAAAGTTTGTTTATCGAATTTCTTTCTATTGAATAAGTTAAATATGTTAATTGACAATTGATTCACCCTCCTCAATTTTCTGGGATATTTAATAATTGGTATCAAAGATTTGGTTCCTATAAAGTGAGAGTAACCGCTCAAGGAAGATCCCATGGCACATAAATTCACTATTCCTACATTTGAAGGATCTAAATATAGTTTCTAGAGAGTGAAGATTAGAGGATATGTTATTTCTCTAAGTTACAAGACTTGGAAAGCAGTGGAGATTAAGTATGTGATGCCAACAAATGGTCCTACTACCTTGGATGAGATTGAAACCTATGAAGAAAATGAACGAGAAAGGTATGCTATCTTTAGTGCCCTATCTAAAACTAAATTGGCGAAGGTTGTTGCATTAGATCTACTTCTTATGAATTTTGGGAAAGATTGAAAAACATCTATGAAGAAATGATAGAGTTAAGCTAGCCAATATGTAGACTACTAAAGGCAAATATGAGAACTTGAGGATGGAAGAAGGTGAAGACGTAACATTCTATTTTTAAAAGGCTGACAGTGCAGTGAATGAGATCAAATATCTTGGTGGCACCTTGGATGATAAGGATGTGATAGAAAAGATAATAAGGACTTTACCGGAATGTTACAGTGACAAGATTTTATCTATTGAAGAACTTATGATCCGTCCAAATTCACTAGAGAACAATTGTATGGCACCTTGAGTGCATTTGAGATGAGGAAGTTTGGTAAAGACAAAGCAAGAATTGAGATATTTTTTAAAGCTACAAAAGCTTCAGATGAAGATTCAGATGATGAGTGCCTAAATGAAATAAAAGAAAACTTTATAAGAAATCCGAAGAGAAGAACTGACAAGTATAAAGGTATGTTACCTCGTAAACGTTTTAAGTGTGGAAAGACTGGTATGTATGCATCTAGATGTTCGAAGAGAGGAACAAAAAAAAGTTTAAACAAAACAAAGGAAAGTTCAATAAGAAAGCCTACTATTTTAAAGATGATGTTGGTATTTCAGATGATGAGTCAGATTATGAAGATGGTGATTGTTTGTTCTTGGTAGAAAAAGATGAATCTAAACCTAGTAATAATAAGGAGTTATCTAAGGTTGTTGAAATTGTTGCATCAACATTTCATGTTATGCGAGATAGAAATGAATGGTTGATTGATAGTGGATGTTCAAATCATATGACCAATGACAAAAATAAGTTTGTAAAACTTGAAAAGTATGATGGTGGTTTTGTTAGATTTGAAGATGATCAAACTGCTTAGGTTGTTGGAATAGGTTCTATTACTTTTGATGGAAAACATAAAACTGACAATGCATACTATGTGAAAATATTACATCATAATCTCTTAAGTGTTGGACAAATGCAGGAAAATTGTTACAATGTTGTTTTTTAGGATGGTGGTTGTGAGATCCGGAAGAGATCCAAAATTGTTATTGCTGCTAGAAAAAGGACAAGTGGAAATATGTATCAATTGGAAGTTGATACAAGACATTGCCTATTATCTTAGATCAATGAAAGTTGGCTATGACGGCGGAGGATGTGTCACATCAATTTTGATAATTTGGTAAAAATTAGTTTGACAAGAGCTATGAGAGACTTACCGAGATAGACTAAATTGAATAACAGATTTTGCAAAGAATGTTGAGTGGGAAAACAAACAAAGGGAATGCTCAGAGGAAAGGAACAATCTTCAACTGAACTGTTAGATTTGGTGCACATAGACTTAAGCGGTCCAACCAGAACAAGGAGTTTACAAGGTGAGATGCATTTCATGATCTTAATTGATGATCATTCTAGAATGACTTGGGTTGCATTTTTAAGAGAAAATTCAGAGGCATTAGAAAAATTAAGATATTCAAAGATAGATTTGAAAATGAAGTTGATAGAAGAATCAAATGCTTGAGATTTGAAAAAGGTGGAGAGTTTGTTTTTGATGAATTTGACACTTTGTGTGAGAAATATGGGATTAGGAGACATCTATCTAGGACACCTTAGTAGAATGGTGGAATGGAAAGAATGAACAAAACTATACAAGAGGCAGCTACAACTATGATCAAAGAAGCAAACCTACTAGAAGTTTACTAGAGAGAAGCATTACATGCTGGAGTATACACTCTAAATGGAATTCTATTTAGGAAGAAATATGGGAAAACGTCATATGAGTTATGGCATGGAAGGATTCCATCAGTGAAGTATTTTAAAGTATTTGAAAATTAATGCTACATATAGAGAGATGAAGGAAATCTTGAAAAGTTTAACGATAGAGCAGATGAAGGTATATTCCTAGGATACTTTACAAAGAGAAAGGCTTACCAATGTTACAATAAGAAATTGAATAAAATCGTTGAAAGTGCAAATGTGAAGGCTGACGAAAACATTTCCAAAGACTCTAGTATACAAGTAGGATATGAATCTGATGAGTCTGCAAGAAGAGAAGAAGACAAGCAGAATGAAAGTCAGGTTGCTCCGACAACTATATCTAGAACTCTAAGGTATGTATAGAAGAATTACTCTGAGAACCAAATTATAAGAGACAAGAACATTGGTGTTATTATAGGAAGTAAAGTTGTCGAAGAACAAGTTCTATTGTGTTTACTTTCTAAAGATGAACTTAATATAGTTGAAGAAGCTTGTAAAGATCATAATTGGATGAAGGCTAAGAAGGAAGAGTTAGATCAGATTGAGAAGAAAGACTTGGTAACTAGTCCCTAGACTGGTAGATAAGAATTTTATTAGAACAAAGTGGGTGTTCCAAAATAAGTTGGATGAAGATGGTCGTGTTGTAAGAAACAAGGCAAGATTGGTATGCAAAGGTTACACTCAAGTTGAAGGCATTGATTTTGAAGAGAATTATGCTTTTGTTGCTAGAATATAAGCTATTAGGATGTTTTTGGTTTTTGCAGCATGTAAAGATTTCAAAGTTTATCAAAAGGATGTGAAGTCAACATTTTTGAATGAGGAACTAAAAGAAGTCTACATTGAACAAACGAAAGGATTTAAGTTATTAGATGATCCAGATATATTCGGCAGATTGAAGAAGGCATTATATGGGCTGAAGCAAGCACCTAGAGCCTGGTATGGAAGGCTGGACAAGTACTTATTGAATCAAGGTTTTCAAAAAGGATCTATTGACAACAATCTTTACTTTAAAGTTGAATCAAATAAGATCTTAATTGTTGTTGTATATGTGGATGACATAATATTTGGAGGAAATGATGGCATATGCAAGAAGGTTGCTAGTGAAATGCAAAAGGAATTTTAAATGTCTATGATTGCTAGATTTCAGCAAGATCTGAAAGAGTCACATGTTGTTACAGTAAAGAGAATTTTCAGATATCTAAAAGGTACAAAATATTTTGGACTATAGTATCCTAGAGGATTAAAATTTACTCTAAAAGCTTATACTGATGCGAATTGGGCAAGAAGTGTTGATGACATAAAGAGTACCAATGGTGGAGCATTTTTCCTTGGCTTTCGGTTAGTTGCATGATTAAGTAAAAAGAAGGATTTTGTGTATTTATCAACCACAGAAGCTGAATACATTGCAGTTGCATCATGTTGCACTCAGATACTTTGGATGAAACAGACATTAAAGGATATTGGTTTAATATTTGATGAACCGATCTCAATCATGTGTGATAATACAAGTGTGATAAATATCTCTAAGAATCCAATACTGCATTCCAGAACAAAGCATATCTCTATTAAGTATCACTTCTTAAGGGAGAAGGTGTTGGACAATGATGTAAAACTTGAGTATGTTCCTACAAAAGAGAAGGTTGTAGATATCTTTATGGAGGCTATGTGAAAAGATACTTTTGAGTATTTCTAAAAAAATTTGGGGGTAACACCCCTTCCTATTTTGAACTAGTGCATTTAGTAGTGCATTAGTCTAGGGAGCTTCTTGCATATTTTAGTCTGGACTAATGATTGGGGCTTCCTCTTAGGGGGAGCTCTATGGAATCTAAAGATGGTTACAAGTGTTGAGTTTTTTCTCAACTTTGTCTTTAATGTCAAAGGGGGAGAGATTGGAGACATTGGAAAGATTGGAGATGTTTGTTGGAGAGATAAGTTATGAATATAAATTTGTGTTTGTTGTTGATGAATGTTGCCATCAATGACAAAGGGGGAGATTGTTGTAAATGTGAAGTTGATGATGTGTCACTATGGTTGTCATTGATTTCAACATACTAATTTTGTGTTTCAGTGATTAGTTTGTGCTCCGTATTTCTGATGTGTTGCAGTTGTAGTCATGAGATTTTGGTATGTTGTTGAAAGTTTCTTTGGGATGCCATTCTTATATTTGGCGCTCCAAAAGTTGTTCTCTGGAAGTGTGCTCAGTGATGGTGATATTTGATAGTATTTGCAGTACTCTACATTTCTCCACATTTCTGGTTTTGATGATGATATTTTGGATTTAAGCAATACATATCTTTATCTTTGTTATTCTGATTTGGGACGTAATGATGTGCTCTAGATTCTTGGTTGTTGATATGATCATTTTGGGTCCGGTTGACCTTGAATGTTTTATTTTTGGTCTAGTAATTATGGCGTATGGATAATGTGTTGCTTTGATTGATGTAGTGCTTTGTGGTGCAGTCCACTTCTCATTCCTTTCCACCACAAGAATGTTTAGTGTAGGCCTACTTCAAATTGTGTTTTGTCAAATTCTTTGGCTGACTTGGGAAAATTCTTATTCAAGAGATCAATCTAAATAAATATTATAATGAAGATCATATAGAAGCAAGTGGATTGAAAAAGAAATATATTTTTTGTGAATGTGTGCGAAGTTGTGTTTGAGGAGTGTGATAGTGTGTTTTTGTTGTTTGGAATGGAGGTAGTGAGCCAAAGGTTTCTTCCGGCATTGCAGCGTTGTGGAAGTTGTGCTTCAATGGTGGATTCTTTCTTTTTCCTTCTTCTTCTTTTGGTGGTGAGCCCTTCTTTTTCTGGCAGTTTAGCCAAGCAATGAGCCCACCTACAATGAACATTATGGCAATGAGCCACCCTTTGTAAAAATCACCTTAACTGATGTCACCCTAACAAGTGTTTAATAATTGAGAATTAGCATTCTTCGTGGTTTTTCCCTTCTTGGGTTTTCCATGTAAAATCTAGTGTTCATGCACGTATGTTTTCATGTGTGTTCTCTTTCATGCTTATATTTATTTATGGTTAAGTAATCAAAAGCTTGTTTATCGGATCTGTTTTTGTGGAATAAGTAAAAGATTTTAATTGGCAACTGATTCACCCCCCTCTCAGTTGTTCGGGATATTCAACAATCATTATTTTGTTGCATAGATTGCATGGAGATGTAAATGCATTCAACCTAGATGAGGATGTTATTATTTGTAAAAGTCATTTGTGTTGGGGAGAAATATCTAGATTGGGTGAGTTTAATCTATTGACATACACCATTCTATGATTAGTGGATTTTCCCTCAATAGGTTTTTATATATGTCTTCTTACTTATTTTATGTCATAGCTTGCATAAGGAAATCGACTGGATTGAGACATGTTAAGTAATGCGAAGACAACATTCAAATTTATAATTACTACCCTGAACTTCAACTAAAATAGTTACTCTAAGTCTAGAAGAGTAAATGATGCATTCATAATGAGATTGGTAAGGGAATTGCAAGGAGATTTGGGGAAAAGGATCTTGCATGAGGTTATTCAATTGGCTGGTTAGTATGGGAGTCACTTTTTTTAATTTTACTTCTTTACCTACATAAAAATAGGTAGTTTTGATGGCTTTCCATATAAATTGTCCAAATATACCGAAGAAAAATTTGTCTTGATTGAAGTCTATAGATAAGTATGCAAAGTAAATAAGAGGTTCCCTGAGAGAAAGAAGGTCAATATTCAAAACCCTATTGGACTTAGTCTCTCCATTTTTAAAACTCAATCTAATGTCTTAAAAATTAAGAGTTATTTGGTTAATTATACCATTTTAACTTATGATTATTATAGATTTTCTTTTGATAGTAAGGATTTTGTTAAAAACAATCTACATCTAGGTACCACACTTCTCCATGTGCTAGATTTAGAAGATTTTTGGGCTAATTTTGTTGATGATTATGATGTTAGAAGGAGAACATGGATGATGTTAGGTCTAAAGAAAATTAGTGAATGTTGTTTGGGATGGGACATAGGAGTTGAATATGATGAATCTAACCTAGTGGATCCAATTTATATATCTAGTATTTAGACACAGCCTATAGTCCCTATTGATTAGAGCTTACTAGAACATAAGATATTTAAACGATAACTGTTATGGTCCTAAAGAGAATGGAAATGTGGCTGGAAAAGAAGAAGTTGAGACAACTAAGGTTGCTTCCAAAAGAGGACCAAAGATAGTGATGCAGTCAAGATAGGGAGATCCAATGAAGGACGGCCCATCCTTGCAACTTAACACATAAACCATGCTAAATATACCGGTAACAGGTAACAATATGCCAGAAACAACAAAAAGAACAACCGGTAACATAACAAAACACATAATCAGTAAATAATATAAACAATCCTTATTATAGTCTGAAGAATTAAACATGCCACATGTTGGATCACATTCCAGGATACAAATAATCCTTACAACACAATTACAAGATCCACAGATCATCCACATATCAAATCGGCCTCTGGAAGCAACTTGTCAGTTCTACCCTAATCCGGACCTTAGCCTTCCCACCTCAGTCCACCAAATCATAATCTCGTTGGATCTACATCTTCGCTCGATCTCTAAACTCTATCTTCGATCTTCTCAAACGATTCGTAAACCTCCATTTATACCACCCACAAATAATTATAACTTAATCAAGTTGGCCCAAAGACCGACTAGTTCATGAAACATGCAACGGTAACATGTCAGCTCCAATCACTAAGAACAATTTCCAAAATGCATAAAATAATGTGCAGTCCTCTGGGAACACCAGACACGACATAAGAAAAATATATCAACGGTCCACAAGTCATGAAGATCAACTGCAACCCAACCCAACTCGCTCAATACTCTGCTAGAATAACTGGTAATAATATATCAACCGGGCCAATGCCAGAATCGATAACTCACTGGGATTAAATCCAAAATCCATGAAACTCGAACATGACAAAGACCATGAACACAAGGGAATAAACCCAAAACCACAACTCTAAACACTCAAACAAGAAGAAATGCCACAATCTTAAGCAATTCCACTGAAAATTGCTCAACCGGTAACAACTAGACCGGTTGGCAGTTCTTGTTACCGGTTTCTTGGACCTATTTTTCTGATCTACCAGAACCCCTTCCGAAGCTTGCGGAGCCTTGGGTGTTGTTTCCAATATTCCTTGGCGTGTGGCCGACCTTTTCCCATGATCTACATTTCATCCTTTGGATTTTTCGGAGGAATCTCTTGGCGGAGGTCGACCTTGTTATTTTTACACGTTAGGTCTTGTTCTTCAGGTTTTGATCCCTTTTGGGCCGAATGGATCCTTTGGATCGATATATAATTGTAATTGTACATTAGAATCAATTAATCAATCAGAGAATCAAGTAGCTAGATTTTGCGTAGAAGATAGATCTTAAGGTTCAAGGTCCCGGTTGTGACTTATTTTGTATGTTCTACTAGGCCTGTGAGCTAGTATGTTGTAACCCGGTTGTTACTGGTTGGTTGTAATCAATTTTCATGCAATAAAACAATATGTTCTACATTGCCTCCATCATATCTTTGTGTTTTCATTGTGTTTACTCTTGCTGACTGGTCCGGATTGATCTCTTTGAGGTCCCTCCTCACCGATGACTGCTTCAGAAGGGGCAAACCAATCCTCATCCTGCAAGCACTTTTGTATTTGACTCATATGCCTTAGTAAAACAAACAATTGCACCAAAAGGAAGTGGGGGTGGAGATGAGCCTCCCAAGAAGAAAAATCTTCCAAAAAAGACATGTGGAGATGGCCCATAGGAAGATGTGGAAATGAGAGAAAAAACCAAAGAAGACACAAGAAAAGGGAAGGAGAAAATACCACCATAGGTGAACATGAACCAACAGTGGGGGTGATGGACATTAACCAAGAGGAAAAATCTCAAAAGGTAAAACAATCTCCTCTTTCTCTTTTGATTTACAAAATATAGAGAAGACCCATCCAATAAATGGGACTCTACAATTCACTCCCAACTCCATGAAGAGTGTCATGCAAACCCTTTCTTCTCCATCCTGGTTGGAAACCACCCTATCCAAAAATAGAAAAAATGAGCCAACAAAGCTACTAATTGATTATGTAGTCAAAAATTTGTTACAATCCTTCCCCAAGGCTAAGGAGATTAAGACCACTTCCAGGTTGGTAGAGGATGAAAACACTAAAAAAATACTTGTGGAGATTGCACATCCTTTAGCCTAGAAAGACCCTAGCCAGACCACCACTACTAACTTCAACACAACCCGTATAGATTTGAGGCCTCCTAGCAAAGATGGAAACTCACAAAATTTTCAAGTGATTGCCACCGAGTTAATGAAAAGAAATGAGTAGGATAAGTGTGATAAAGAGGAACTAAAAATGGTAGTGAGAATACTCAGTGACTGTTCAAAATCATTAGTAGGTCCATCCATCTAGACATCTAGCTCCTTCGGATTTTTTTTTAATCCAAATTCAGATGCTGATTAAGAAATGATAGTTAATGATCATATTGGATAGCCTTTTCAACCAAACTACACAATAATGGATCAAGAAGATAAAATTCAAAGGAATACCTTTTCAATTTTGAAGTTGAGACCACCAAAAAATGAAAAGCCATATGTTTGCAAACAGTAGAAGAGCTTAAGGAAATCGTGGCAATGGGAATGAACAACGTTGCAACTGAGAAGGTTTTTGCAAACACAAAAGATAACCAATGCAAAATTTGGATGAAGTGTTTGAAATGGAAAGATACTTTCCTCAAGAAAAACATAAGAGAACAAAGTAAAGTGCTTAAGGATTGTAATTGTATGTTGAATGATATTACTCAAGAGTTTTTAGATGTTGGGTGTCAAATAAAGAGGAACGATGATTCTGGGGAAGCCACTGAAGAGGAAGTTAAGGTTGAATTTGAGAAAACAACGATACTCTTTTAGATCCAAATGCCTTTTTTGAAGCTAAGATCTAAACAAGTTGGCAAGGATCAACTTTTCTTTGATTTGGTATGCACATCATTCAATGAATTATAATACTAGAAATGAAGTTGTTGGGTCTAATAGGGTGCTACCAAGGCTTAGGACACAAAATATTTATGTTCCTAATGAAGAAGGATTTGCAATGATACTACTAGCACTTAAGGAGTATGAGGTTTGTGTGGCTACTCAACAGACAACTAAGCAATATAGTGCCAACATAGACCAATCCCAAGTTCCACCTCAGTCTTACAGTTTCTTTTCATTTACAAACTTTTAAATGTTTATTGTCTTGTGTATTTAAAGACTTTATTTAAATTGATTCTTTTAAAAGAATCACTTTCAAACTATTGGGCAATTACTTATTTGGATTTTATAACTAGATGGTTGATGAACTATTGAAGTGTCTAAATTTTGATCCCCATTATATTGTGATATAAGAGTAAGAATTGATCAGAAGGAAGATCAATGAAATTTTGTTGTTCACCTAGAATGAATTCTATTGTCCATGTACAATAAGTAGTAAGTTTTTCTTTAATATTCATAGTAAATTGAGTTAGAATGAATATATGGATGTTGTTACTTGTTTGTAAGTGAAATGTTTATTTGAACTGATACTTGTTTCTTTCAAGAAGTTCAACAAAAATTGATTTTAATCCAAGTTATCCATTCATTGTTGATGCTTCAATTTGTGTGTCTGTATCAAAAGTGATTTGTCTAAAAAGATTGAATGGTATTTGAAGCTTAAAATTAGTAATTTTTTTTAGTTATTTCCTTTCAGTTTGAATGTTCATTTTTGTTGCATAGTGATGCACAAGTATTAGATGCCATTCTTACTTTCTAGTTAAAAATACACCAACTTTAAATATTCTTCTAAAAAAATCAAAATATCTAATCTTACAAAGGGAGCTATACCTTTATAAAATTTAGAGGGAAACTAATTCATAGTCTACCCAATTATTGTTAATGGTTTTTTCTCTATTCTTGGACAAACAAAAGTCAATTTTTTTAGTTTTTCTAAAGAGACAAATTTGTTAACCAACATATTTTTGACGACAATACATGATCCTTCCTCGTAGTAATAACATTCATGTTATGCAACTAAATTTAGATTGGGTTCATGCTAAACAAGATGATATAATCTCTCACTTAATACCTTGGCTTGAAACACAAAAGAAACCTCGTTGAGTATATGAGAGTGAACCTTAATCTTGAAGAAGAAGAATAACAAGCCCAACAACCTATAGTAGTATTTGAGAGGGTGGTAGAAAGGTCCCCTCACGTAAATATTGCAAGGAATATGTCCCCTCCATAGGATCAACCCCAAAATCGAGGATAGCAAACAAGAGACCAACTTTCTAGAAACCATTATAATCTCTCGGTGTTGGAGGCACACTGGAGTCTAGAAGGTTCATCAAGAGTGAACGTAGTAGAGGAATTGTCCACCCCACCTTACAAGCGCTGCATTCCCAAACCTATAATCGAAAGATTGACCAACAATATCATTGCACTAATCAATCCTTTCAAAAACCATATCAGGATGCCACTAAAAAGAATTTTGATCAGCAACTTGGGAATAGCAGTAGATAATTACAACTACACGTAGCACAACAAAGGTTGGTCATAGAAGCAGCACCTGACACGGGGAGAAAAAACATGCGTACATTTCACTTAACAACTGATCATGATGGACGTATATGTCTGGAGGTGAATAGGTCTATGCAAATGACTACTATGAGTAAAGCAATAGAAGAGGTGACAAACGAGGAAGGTGTACCAAAACAATATGGTGACTTTGTAGTTAAATTCCTAGAGTATTAGTTTGAATCGAAAAGAGGAGGTGACATTTTCACCACCTTGTATGACCCTTCATGCATTGTTCTCACAAGGATTCAACAAGGTGGCAATAAAAAAGGTACACCCCGTATCCAAAAACCCCGCTTCTATGTTAAAAAATAATGGTCCATTCTTCAAAGAACTTGAAGTCACTCTCAAAGATGTGGAGCCTTAGCCAATGGATAAAAATACCATTTTTTTCAATTTTTTGAGTTTTCAAGTCTTATTAAAACCTCACTTGTTGAATACCTTAAGCTAAACCCTAGTGAGCTTGATAGGTTGATTAAATATGTCAACCCTGAGCGCGTTGAGGCTAACCTATGCGATAAAAAATTGAATAATGCTGAATCTTCACTGGTCTATCTTCTTACACAAATGACCATACTTTGACCATAGTTGATATGAAACCCAGTCCCTTTTATGTGTTTATTTACATCAATGGTCATAGGCTTATCAATTGTATTGTTGATTCTAACACTTTAGATAAGATTATGCCATATTTGTGGCCAAAGTCCTTGGACTACCCCTAATCAAGACCTTTGGAAGATGCAAATTTATTGATTTGAAACAAATTTCTTTAATTGGTCGGATTAAAGATGCCCAAATCTCCTTAGTAGCTCACCTCAACAAGAGGCACAAATTAACCATTTTGGTGGATGATATACCTACTAGTTATGGGATGCTTCTCGGCAGGAGTTTCTATAAATATTTGGAGGACAAATCCACTTGGAGCCAAGGAAAAATTTATAGTTCAAAAATCTAACAATCCTCAATCTCATATTCTTTATGAAGTGATGGAATTGGGTAACTATATGCTATTTTTTGAGGAAGGTAACGGTGAAGAATCCCTTACCCAGATATCTCCTAAAAAATGTGGACCCTGGAATTTGATGGTTGTTCTAATTTAGGTTTTGGAAATGGAGTGGTGTTGATCTCACCAAACGAGGAGAAATTTCCTTCTTCTTATAAGTTGGAGTTTAATAACACCAATAATATTGTTGAGCATGAAGCTTTATTGCTTCGGATAATAGAAACAAAAGAAAAGGGAATCAAAATGTTGAAGGCAGTCAAAGATGTTGAATTGATTGTTAAACAAGAAACACTTTTACAGTAAAAAATGAAAGGTTAAGACATTTAAAGGAATAGAATTTTGGATGAGATCAAACATTTCAATGCCTTTTCCATAGAAGTAGTTCCCCATGATGAAAATTTTAGGGCAAATTCACTAGCTATTTTGACATCGCCATTTCTCCCTCACCCAGATTTTGAAACATGTTCCTATGGGATTGAGATGATATATCACCCTAGCATTCCTAACGATGTGGAATTTTGACAAATTTTTGAAAAGATAAACAAATTAGAACGTTCTTGGAGAATGAAAAAAGTGCATGTTTATCTTCTTTGAAGGAAGCAAATTAGAGTGTAAAGAATTGTGTCCTGACAAGGAGAAAGAATTAGAAGAAGGTATGATACAATTGAAAGGAAATAAAATTCCCAAGGGCTTAGTTTTGTTGCAATCAATGAACACTGAGAGGGGGGGGTGAATCAGTGTTTTAAAATTTTCAAACTTGTTAATCTAATTCTTAAACCATCAAATGCATAAGAAAGAAAGTAAAGGGTAGAAACATAAAGCAATCAACCACACAACCATAACACCAATATTTTTATGTGGAAACCCAGAAAGCGAAAAACCACAGTGGGATTTGAACCCACGATATTATTATACTATGGCTAGAAGTATGATAATATTACATAAGGGGAATGCACTTGCATTCAAACACACTGCCTAGAGCTCACTGCTCAATTACAAAAGAGGACAACAACCTCGGAGGACTCATTGTCCTACAAATGAGATACAAGAGTAATTACAAGATCTGAGCTAGAATATAGCATCTACAAATGCCAAAGATCAATTCTGGTTAAGCACAGTATGACTGTCAAATATTGCTCTACCTTTCTACCTTGTTCTATTGCATAGTCATCTACCAGAGCACCAATACTGCAATCAAATGCTCATTCGCACACCACATGTCCACATTTGCACAAAAACATCACTAAAATGATCATCTGGATTGACATTATATATCCTCACACCCTAATAAGATCTCAAACATGTTGGCTTCATAAAAAACCGCATAACACGCAACATGAAACGTGTATCACCAAGTCGCCTCAATCCGTCCACAAATCCATATGCGGACCTAAACCAAATGATAACAAGCTTCATATAAGTCAGCCCAATCACCTCAAACACGAAACCAATCACCAAAATTAACCCAAAAATTTTGCATCACACGTTACACCAAAATAGCTCTGTTCTAACTGAATTACCGGATACCAGACCTTTGATTTTGCTCATGAATCAACATCGGATATTGGAATCGCAAAATAAGCTACCTCAAACCTTGAATCATTTTCCTTAATCACCGCAACCAAAATTACATCGCCGATATCAAGATATGCACAATTATCTCATATTCCATTGGTTACTGTGTTCCACCTTCCAAACTTATGCCTTATGAACAATATGACTTTCAGTAAATAAAATCTATGTACACCAGTTGTGATTTCCGAACTGGGTTACCAGAAATGACAACTCCAAAGCATCAATCATGCACCAATCATCACCAAAACATTGTCTCTTGCCAACAATCTCCCCCTTTGGCATTGATGGCAACACTGTGAAAAATGAATTGTACACTCAAGACTGCAAAAACTTCAAAATTCTAAACTCTACAATAATTTACAAGCTCCCCCTGAGAATTTGCACCATTTTTCACTCTGCTCTCTCCCCCTTTGACAACAATGCCAAATATAGGAATCTGCCAAAGAATATGTATAGTTGCTCACAAAAATTTGAAAATATCAGCAAAAATTATCCCAAGGGACAGTAAGTGGTTATCCCATGCCTTCTTCAAGCTCTCCAAAATGTTGATCATTTGGTTGAAAAGGTAAGCATGCATCCCTGCTCCCCTTTTGTCTGTTGGAACAAGCTTATCCAAAGCATCCTTAGCATATTGCATGCTACTCATCAGAGAATCTATTCAAGGAGTGATAATATTCCTCACTTCTCCTACTCTACCCAAAATTTTGTCCTCTTGATTTAGACTCCTAATCTTATTCAATATATCAAAACTTGTGGTTCAAAATTGCTAGCAGAAATTGACTGAGGTACATATGACTGTGATATGCTAGCAAGATGACCTTCACATTCCCTTATTTTGTTGTCATTGTCTATAGTAAACTTAGACAAAACTAGACATGACTTATATATATGTCCACCTTCATCAAGTGCATCTTGAATACCCTTCATAGTAGTTACTAAATTGACTCTAATATGCTCAATCATCTTCAAAAATGTTTTCAATTGCATGGCATTGAATTGATTCAAAACTCTAACATTTGTTGCCTTCTCCAAATACTCAAAATGGAACCTACATCATTCATCATACTCTTAAGCTTACTGGAGGGATCAAATGTGTCTGGTTTGAAAGATGGCAAACTTTTCTCCAGAACATCTCTTGCCAATGTTATCAACTCTTTGTCTGTTGTATGGGACTTAAGTAAGTTCTCATTAGCTTTATCATGGGTGAGAGTTTCTAACTTTGGTGCTTGAATCGAAGATAAGGAACTCAGATCAATAGGCCCTTGACCAAAATCATTTGAATCGATAACAGTTTGTTTACCTTTATTAGTTACAGTGTCTCTTGCCATTGTTACTGGACCTGATCTTCTTTCTCCTCTCATTCGACATCTGCACTAGCATAATTACCATCATCTTCACCCTTATCCGCATCAACTGTCTCCTCAACTTCCTTCTCTGAAACAACTTCTATCACCGAAGGATTTAGTTCAGCTTCACCAAAGATATCAACATTATCATTATCATCATAAACTATGGTATGCACCCTAGGCTACTCTTCCAAAATGGACTTCTCAAATGTTTGGTCTTTCTACTTATCAGGAATAACTTCATGCATTTCTGGAACATATGTGTCATGTGTTTTCTCTCACGGATGATTGTCATCATGTACGGGATTCATATCAATTCTGTGATCTATCAAAAATTATCTCAAAATTGTCTTTGTTTTCTTAGTGACTTCATCTATTTTCCCGAGCATAAGCTTATTGACTCTCTTCTTACTTTGAAATCTTTCCTTTGCAAGCTTCAACAATCTAACCGCTTCAATTTTAGAAATGACAGAGGATAGTTTCACTAATACATACTCTTTTATTCTATCATCCTCTAAACTTGTCGTATGCCTCCTTGCATCCAAAATGTCATATAGGCTTTTGGGAATCATGGATAAAAATTCTATTAATGTCTTACTATAAACATCCATGTACTAAACAATTTTTTCTTCTAAAGCTCTTTGATCTTTATCATCAAAATTTTCATAGTATATAGGCACATTCTTCAAATTGCCATCATTAAGTACATCATCAATTAATTCTTTCAAAGTCATTGGGTGCAAAACTTCATAAGTACCTTCAATTTTACCAGACTTCAGAGCTTCATTTATTTCAGACTTTTGTTTCTTGCTTTCTCTGGCTCTACTAGATGGGTCAACTTCAACTCTTGGTTTCTTGGTCGATTGGACTCCACCGGATTGAGGCTTCTTTACCACTCTAGCATAAGTGGTTGTCTTCTTCACCTCCTTCACCACTTCATCATATTCATTCTCTATATCCTCAGCAGTGGCTGCAACATATTCCCTTTGTGACTTCTCCGTCTTCCTTTTCTCTTCTCCACTAGTTGACTTGGCTTGAGACTTAGGTGGAGGGATAGGCTCATGGACTTATAAAGCACTGAGAGGGGGGGGAGGGGGGTGAATCAGTGACACCAAAAATAATACTACTTTAAACACTGGCCGATAGATATACTTAACCAGTTTGTTAAACAATATGCATGCAATCCAAAATGATATAAAAGCATCCACAATAAGTAAAACATCCACCATAACACAAGTGTTTATACATGGAAAACCCAAATGGGAAAAACCACGGTGAGATGGGACTCACAAGTTAACTATCTGTAGTCATAGATAACTGACCGATTAAGGTCTACAAAAAGTTGCTCTACTAGGAGTGAACCCTATTAAAGATCCCAAAGCTTAGTTAAAAGTTATACCCTGTTAAAGGTAGTATCCTGTTAGGAGTAACCTCAATAAAGGATTTCTAAATCCAAAATAATGGATCACCTAGTTAGAGGATTTGTACAATGAAGCTTGTTAGATCTTACCCGGTTAGGGGATTTGACTGTTGCAGTGATTAGAAAATAATAGATGGTGTGATCTAGTAGTAGCACAACTTGCTTGAATAGATCCTCTTCTACGCTCAAAACTTCATTACCAACATATTCTGCAACTTAACACTTCTGCGTTCACATCAAAACATCACATATCATATCTCCTTCGCTCATACAACATTATTATTTGTGATGTCAATATATAGACATTTAGATTTCATGTCGGCCTTGAGAAATCATATCACAATTTCATAGGTGTAGTGTATCTGGTCAAACAATCATAACTCATCACAAAAATACCATCAAAATTTGTTGGTGAGGATACCTCATCACGACCAATGATAACTCATCACACAATCAACTAATACTGGTTGGACCAATAGTACCGGTTAGAATTAAACATATAAATTGTTTGTCCTTCGATGCTCCTTGGATAATCTCCACTGGATCTTCTGGTTGATATTGAGTTATGAATATCCATATATAAATATATACACATCGGTTGACTCCATGCATACATCGGTTGTCAACATGTACCGGTCTGATATAAACCTTCTAGTATATCGGTTGCAGTATAAATAACTTTGAAGTCACACCGGTAGACAATGTGAACATATGTGTGTGTATGTGTTACATCAATGACAACATATAAATCATTACAATCATCATCAAGCCAACAATCTCCCCCTTTGGCATTGATGGCAACACTTAGAAAATTTTACAGCAATACCACTAAGTGTGCTTACAAAAAATTTGTACACATATATTTCTACTCTTACTCCTACTTCCCCTTACTACATACAACATACAAAATTTTCAAAACACACATACATATTTCTACCCCCCCTTTGACAACAATGCCAAATTGAAAAGCAAAATACTTATATATATATATAGAGAGAGAGAGAGACAAAATTGTATCAAAATGTTTTACATATACAAAAACTTGAATATCTGAATCAAGATGTATGCAGTGCAATCCTTAGAAAAATGTTTGAGAAAAAGCATGTTCCCATGTCTCCAGTAAGTTCTCAGTGATCTCAATTATAGTCATAATCTGAGTACAAAAATCCTCCATGGAATCAAGTGTACATGTTTCTGGGGTAGCCAAAATTGCCTCTGCATTCTTGTAGGCTCTCTGCAAGATGTCCACTTGGGGTCTGAATAGATTCTTCAACTCCTTCAAGGATCAGAGTCTTTTTGCCTTTTCAAAATCATAGGTATCTAACCTATTTTTTAAATCATCCACAGATTTGCCAAAAGAAAAAATAGAATCTTGTAGTGGTACATATGCATTGCATATCTTCTCTAGTTCTTGCTCTATTTCAATTCGTCGGTTATTGATATCAGAATAAAATAATGAAACATTAGAAGTAGATGCAAGGATTTTTCCTCCCGATTCAATAGCTTTTCTTAATAAATCCTTATTAAGAGATAGAGCAATCTTCCCTGTATCAATCTTTTTCATTAGCTGCTCTCCACGCTTCTTCTTGTAACTATTCTCAGCATAAGTTTGTGTTGCTTCTTCTAGGGTCTTAATTTGATCAGATGCATCAACAACCAATTGACCAAGCTTGCCAATAGGTGTTGAAAAATACCTTGTAGCAGTTTCCGGTAGAAGACTTGTCAAATATCCACAACACTCTGAATGGTTTCTGCTTCCATTCTCTACTCTTTAAGTCTCTTCTTTTGTGCCCTAGATTGCATGATAGATGCAATCTTCATCATTTATAATGCACTCATATTATCAACAATTATAGGCCCTGAAATGCCTAATGAGTCATCATCATCTTCATCAGTCTGTTGAATGACTAATGTTTTTACCGATTTAGAGGATATAACCTTATCAATATTCTTTTTCTCTTGTTCTAACTCTATCTCCTGTTCAGAAATTTGTATATCAATCTTGTCAATAGATTCCTTCTAAGTGGCCTGTGAAACTGGTGGGGATTGGGGTTTCATTGACTGATCTTTTGTCGGTATCTCAGTTGTAGTCACCTGTGAGTCTGAAGTTCCCGATGGCTGCATATCAGGTGCAGTCATTTCTCCAGATAAATCTATTGCATCTTGTATATCATCAACAAGTATGACTCGTTGGGAGGTGGAGTCATCTTTCTTTTTGACAGTATAGACAACATCAGCCTGTACAATTTCTTTCTCATCCATTTCTGGTCGATCAACAGTCTCTTGCTCATCTTTGGAAGAATGAATAAGATCTTGCATCCGTTGGATATTACGGGAAATTTAATGAGTCTCAATCTCAATGGGCTAAACCTTTCCATTGAGTAGCTTCAATCTTCTTGACTTAAAATAAAATTGGGCTTTATACTGATCAGGCAATTTGATTAACTCATCCTTGGATAAATTGGGAAAATATTGTACAATTACTTCATCAAAAAAAAAAAATTCTTTCTTCACAGCTTCCTCCCATTTATTCAAAAGAATAGAATATAAAGAATCAGAAATATCTTTTTCAAGATCATGTGGTAATCTATTGTAATGACACAAATAACCGATTACCTTTTGTACAAATTGTTCCTTCTGATCTTCATTGAATGAATCAAAATGATCTTTGACATTTTCAAATCTGTTTCTCCCTAATGTCTTTACCGTTCTTTCAAAATTAGTCTCAGGCTTGTAAGTTAAGACATTAATAGGCACAATTGCCTTTGGCACTTCTTTCACTAGTTTGTCTGCTTTACCAGTTAATTTCATTTTCTTTGGTTCCTCCTCACTATCAGTACCCTCAGATTCTGCTTGAAGAATTATTTTTTGACCTCTCTTCCTTGATGCAGTCTGCTTCTTCACATATACCTTAGGTTCTGATTCCTTTTTATTTTGGACACTTTGTGTTACTCTTGTGCTTTTTGTTACCAGAGGTGCTTGCTCAGCCTTCTTTCTCTTACCTTTACCACTTGTGGTTGAAATATTACTGGTTTCAGGTTTTGCAAATTGAACTTCAACTGTATCCAGTCTTGTCTTCATACTTGACTTCATAGCTCATGTCTTCCATCTCTTCTTCTCTAGGCTCAATAGCCTCCATGAGACAGAAATCGGTGGTGACTGTGAAAATAATGTCCTTAGCAAAGTTTTTCACCACATCCTTAGGTAGCCTTACCCTCATACTCATTTTCTTCTTAAACTCATTGAAATATTTATTCATTGCAGCAAAAAATTTGTTCCTCACAGCCTTAATATTGTTCTTAATCTGGGCAATTACCAGTAGATCCTTAGACCATTCAAGATCACCAATTCCTGATCGGAAATTCTGGAAATAAAAGAATAAACACATCAACAACTGACCAAATTTAAACTTTTGACTGTTGTCCTTCTTGATAGACTGAAGATTTAACATTAATTGGCTCCTTATGGCCTCACATAGGTCATAATTAGTATTTTTCAGCTATCATTTTATAAGCAGTATGCACTACTACAGATGGAACATTGTTCAATCTACTAGAATAGAATATTTGATAGCCTATAACCATAGTTGCCAACTTAACCATTGGGTCCTTGATGTTATTGACAGAAAAAGAACACCCATCAGAGGTTGATCTGGTTAAAGTGTTCACTGTCTCTTTTGAAATTCACCTCAACTTAGGTACTTCACCAGTTGAGTAAAAACCAATTACTGCTTCAATAGCCTCCTTGGTTATAGTGCGAGTCCTTTCCAAATACATGTTTTACCCATGAATGTGACTCAGAACAATTCGGATATGTTCCTCTCCAAAATCTTCAAGAAAATAAGTTGCATTATGAAATCCTTTCTCATAAACCCTAATATACTCGGGTTGAATCTTTATGTTTTCATTGCAAAGGGATTTCAACTTGGAATAGATCAACAATGATCCTAAATCCTCAATCTTACAATCAATGTAACTAGACAAATCAACTTTCATAACAACTCCATTAGGAACTTGAGATAAAGCATTATAAGACACAATCCGTTCTGATTTCACAACCTTCATAGGTTCAGATGTGATCATCAATTTCTCTACTTGCTTAGACGATGATGCCATTACAGATAAACTAGATTCAAAGTAGGATTTTTCAAAGAAATAGCTTAGATTACTCGCACTGATTTGGTTACCAATTGATTACACAAGTGCACACCAATTTAGTCTTTACTAACCTTCAAATCAACTTGCTCATGCAAATCATGATACAAATTTGACTAAAATCTTATAGAAATCCTTCTTCGCTCTACAACTGCTCAAAAGTTCTCTCTTGAATGCATTAGGGTAAAAATAACAAATAAAAACTCACTTTTATCCTTTTTATCAACTGCATTAAATGCTCGCCCGTTAGGGTTACAAACCCTAATTACACCTCTTAATGATACATACAGTATTGACAGATGTAAAACCAGTTGATAAACTTTAAAAAGTGATTGTCTAAAGTTATCAAAATTTCATGCATTCACACTCTCTTACCACTTATTCTTTTCAAGGGGTCCAGAAGTAGATTTACTGCTATGCTCCCCTTAGCCATACTGAAAGGCTCAGTTCACTGGCGCAGGATTAGTTTCTTCTATAGGTGTTTCATCACTCTTCTTTTTCCATATTTGATTCATTTCCTCTCTGGTTTCTTCAATATTGACCTTCTGCTTGCCTTTCTAATCTTCAAAATGATTAACTAGTTTGTTCTTTCTGGATCTACAAAATTTCACCATGTGTCCCGATTTATGACAATGATAGTAGGCCATTCCAGATGATCTCCAAGGTCCTACATTGCCTCTTCCAGTTCTCCTTCTGCAATTCATAGCCACATGACCAAAGTTGTTACAGATGGTGCAAATGACATTTTTTACCTTTTCCATCTCAAATGGACTAAACCAGTTGACATAGGGTCTTTGCCAGTTCATGTTACCCTGGTTATCATAGTTTCTCATCCAGATGTCATTAGGTCTTGGATTCATGTGTGGTACTAGATTGTTTTCTCCATATCTGCATTCAACTGATTTATGTCCATGCATATTGCATGTGAAACAATGACCTTCAAATTTCTTGGACATATACCTAGTGTTTGTATTGTAGCTTGCATTTCCATTAGGTTTGTTTCTACACACATTTGTAGTATGACCAAGTTTAAAGCAAACAAGTTTAAAAACCTTCTTACCGGTAGGCTTATTAGCCTTAGGAGCAGTTTTGTCCTTATGAATGTTGCTCTTGGTATTGGAAGATTCTCCTTTTTCCGAGGTGTTAAAACCAAGTCTAGAGGTATCACCTTTCATCCTTTGTGATTGAATTTTCTCTTCTATCAAGGTAGAACTTTTGTTGAATTTTTCCATTTTTTCATTAGCTTCAATGAGTTGCCTAGTAAGATCTTCATTGTGTTTTGACAGAGTCTCTCTCAGAGATGATGTTGATTCAAGATCTAGTTGTAAGGTCTCTTTTATTTCTTTCTCTACATGTCAATGCTCATACAAAGTATCATTCTCTCGCTTGATCTTGGAAATCTCATTATCTCTTTCTTTGATGAGATCTTCAGCAGTTCTCCTAGCTTCCAATTCCTGACTCATGCGGATAGTTAGGCTTTCTAGCTCTCTCCTTAGATTTAGCTTTTCACTATTTAGCTTTTTAACTTCCTCAGCTAAAGCATCAATATTGGCGTCATCTGAAGAACTATTATCAGATATTTCCAACAGCTGTTTAGTTAGCTCTCTCCTTTTGACTTGAGAAGCTTTTAGTTTGACCCTTAGGGTTTCAAGCTCATTTCTAATAGCTTCAAGATCTCTAACCATCTCAAAGTAGCTCATATCCCCCATCGTGGCTCTAAGGTTTCCTTCCAAGTGATTAATATTTAAAGAAGTTAGGCTCTGATACTAATTGATGGACTTGTAAAGCACTAAGAGGGGGGTGAATCAGTGAAACCAAAAACAATACTACTTTAATCACTGACCGGTAGATATACTTAACCAATTTGTTAAACAATATGCATGCAATCCAAAATGATATAAAAGCATCCACAATAAGTAAAACATCCATCATAGAATAAGTTTTTATACATGGAAAACCCAAATGGGAAAAACCATGATGAGATGCGACTCACAAGTTAACTTTTTGCAGTAATAGATAACTGACCAGTTAAGGTCTACAAAAAGTTGCTCTGCTAGGAGCGAATCCTGTTAAAGATCCCAAAGCTTAGTTAAAAGCTATACCCTATTAAAGGTAGTACCCTATTAGGAGTAACCTCGATAGAGGATTTCTGAATCCAAACTAATGGATCACCTAGTTAGAGGATTTGTACAATGAAGCTTGTTAGAGCTTACCCGGCTAGGGGATTTGGTTGTTGCAGTGATTAGAAAACAACAGATGGTGTGATCTAGTAGTAGCACAAATTGCTTGAATAGATCCTCTTCTACACTCAAAACTTCATTACCAACATACTCTGCAACTTAACACTTCTGCCTTCACATCAAAACATCACATATCATATCTCCTTCGCTCATACAAAATTATTCATTGTGATGTCAATATATAGACATTTATATTTCATGTCGGCCTTGAGAAATAATATCACAATTTCCTAGGTGCAGTGTATCTGGTCAAACAATCATAACTCATCACAAAAATACTGTGAAAATTTGGATAACTCATCACGACCAGTGATAACTCATCACACAATCAACTAATATCGGTTGGACCAATAGTACCAGTTAGAGTTAAACATATAAACCATTTTCCCTTTGATGCTCCTTGGATAATCTCCATTGGATCTTTTGGTTGATGTCGAGTTATTAATATCCATATATAAATATATACACATCGATTGAATCCATGAATATACCGGTTGCCACCATGTATCAGTTTGATATAAACCTTCTAGTATACCGGTTGTAGTAAATAACTTTGAAGTCACACCGGTAGACAATGTGAACATATGTGTGTGTATGTGTTACATCAATGACAACATATAAATCATTACAATCATCATCAAGCCAACATAGGCTTTTAAACACCAAATATAGGTGCAGACTAAGACTATCTAGGCTTTGATTGCTTGGGAGGAGTGGAGACAGGTTTTGACTTCTTGGGCTTTGCCATGTCCTCCTCCTTTAGTGTGTTCTTCTCCCTATCCCTCTGCACAACTTCCTTTGATAAACCCATTTTCTCTGCTAGCTCCTCAACCTCTTTTCTAACTTTCCTTTTTCTTGTTGACTTAGTAAATTTCTTGTGGAAGTCAAGATCCTTCTCTTTGTATGTTACGAACCTTTCTTCCTTGTCATCTCTCAGCTGACTCAACAGGTGTTGAGCATATGCATCAAGTGTATTTGCATCCACCTCATACCCCATGGGCATGATCCAAATAGTTCTAGGCTCAGATGCCTCCATATGAAATTGATCCTTGTCAACCATAAAGCAGATTGTTTTCTCACATTTTCAACTATATCTTTTGGAATCCTCTCTCTACTTTGCATCATTGCTTGAAATGATTTGGAATATCCCCACATAGCATATTTTTGTGCTACAATATCACCCAAACCCTACAAACCTTCCTTGATTTATACTACCACTGGTTTATTATAAGCTCATTGAATCTTTCTAATACCAAGGATTTCATTCATGAAATATAATGCCAAACAAACAACTAGAGAACCAAACTTACAAACATGTTTCTTATCTTGCTCTATCTTCTTCAAGTTGCTCAATAGCTCATTGAGAAGCACTCCATGGAGATCATACTTCTTGTCCTCCAAAGATGTGTCAGATACTGAATTTTTCCTATTGGATTGGTATACCTTATATACAGTTACCATTGAAGCGAATCTCACATCATGCTCTATGATATCGTTGATTGTCATCGATTGGTTGTCGTATTGGAATTTGGTAACAGCTATTACTATTGTGTTCTGAACTTTCCTCGGACCGGTGATCTCACTGGTTGCATTCAAACAGGTGACTGCTTGAATGGTTTGATTTGAGATCTTATGAGGTCTGTCCATCCATACAAACTCATTGTGGATTCAACTGAGGATGTATCTTACCCATTCAGGCTCATCGAACATCGAAAAATGAATAAACTGGATAAAACCCTTATCCTGCAATGACTTGAATTCTGGCTTTAGATTTCCCATTCCATCCATCATGTGTTTGGTGTAAATTGATAGAAGTTTCACATTTCCAAGCTCCTCGATGTTACAATGAATGTACACCCTAATGTCTTTGTTATGCAATACGCCATACGGGAGAGAAGAAAAAGAATCTTCTGGATCATCTTCAACATATTTGAATGGATTTTGCTTGAATGCGGGCCTTGCTCTCTCAGTAATCTTAACTACCAAGAGAGTAGCAACACTAGATGCAAATGCCATTTTGAAATTAGGGTAACAAAAATAGTTCAAGCATGAATAAATACCTTCTCAAATTCAATCGAATGTTAGGAATCTCAGACCGATCGCTTCAATCTCGATTATCACTGCTCAATCTCATTTTCCTTGCTCTTCTACTCTTTCTCTTCACTCACAATATGAAGAATGAATGATTGAAATGCCTTTTTATCTACCAAAAACCTAACTTTAAGTTGTATTAAATGCACAACCCTAAGAGCTTCCCGGATGCCCTGCATCTTCAAGAATTCATCACCAGATATTTAGATAGACATGAAATCTTTTGGATATCAACTACACAACTAATCTCAATCATCTGCAACCATCCTTGGTCGAGTATAGATCTACAAAAGGGGGATTCTAAAGATTTGCATTAAAATCTTCCCCCTAAGGTCTAATGCCTTAGTTATCGAATGAGGTTCCAACACCAGAATTGGGTGTGGAGCCATTCTAAACATTTGAATCTTACTTCTTAACCCACATCTTCTTATGCTTCTCTCTAACTTCTTCAACCTTTGATTTTCCTTTTTCATGTGATTTGTTCTTGTCTACTAGTGCATCCCTTCTTACATTCTTTCTTCTACAATATTTTGCAATGTGACCAGATTTATTGCATGCATAGAAAACAACATTTCTCTGCATAGGCCTGAAATTCATTTGATTTGGTCTCATCCTGCATTGGTTAGAAATGTGTCCAAACATTCCACAAGCATAACATCTCTTATTCTGAAAATTATTCATCACTATTTTGCACATGTTCGACTTATGACCAAAGTTGTTGCATATGAAACATCGATCGGTAAAGGTTGGACAATTATTCATCACATTATTCATCATCCCATTATTCATTTTATTTCTGTGTTGACTTGCCATATGACCGAATTTTTCATAAATAAAGCATTTACCATTGAATTTATAGGCATTAGGTTGACTTACCGAAGGTTTTTTGTTCATCTGTTGATGATTGTTTTGTCTAGAACCAGAGGATTCTCCTTTCCCATATCCAAGTCCTTGCATGTCTTTCCCATGTCTCTGACTTTCCAGCATCTCATCCAACTAGGCTAAGCTAGCTTAGAATTTTTCTTTATACTCATTACCGGTAGAAAGTTCATTTCTCAAGATTATGATCTTCCTTTCAAGTTTTTGTCCATCATTCTTTCTTTTCACCAATTCAACCTTCAACTGATCATTCTCATAGTTCAACCTACAAAATTCATCAGATCTATCTTTCAACGACTATGTCATATTTTCTTCATTCTTCTTTCAGTCTTCAATCTCCTTGGTCATCTTCATCACAATAGATTACATCTCATTCTTTAGGACTGCATTCTCTCTAGCAAGCTTCTCACATTTATCTATCTTGCTTGTAGGGCCTGATTGTCAATGCTTTGCTCTTCTTTCTCCTTCAATTTATCCATTTGTTCCTTTCTCTTCTCTCTTGATGTGCTTACTTTTTCCTTCAAAGATTCAATGAAGTTTTCAGTTGCTTCCAAGATTCTCCTCAAGCTTCTCTTCTCTTTCATTGTTGTATCAATATCTTCAAGTGCCACAACAAGTTGCTTCTACAAAATGGAGTCCATTGATTCAATCTTTTGGATCTTCCTCAAGTTGTTAGGCTTCTTCCGATGAACTAGGCTCTAATACTAATTGTTGGAATCAATGAACTCTAAGAGGGTAATCTGATTCTGAAACCACCAGATGCATAAGAAAGAAAGTAAAGTGCATAAACATAAAGAAATCAACCACACAACCATAACACCAAGAATTTTTACGTGGAAACCCAGAAAGGGAAAAACCATGGTGGGATTTGAACCCACAATATTATTATACTATGGCCAAAAGTATGATAGTATTACATAAGGGGAATGCACTTACATTCAAGCACACTACCTAGAGCTCACTGCTCAATTACAAAAGAGGGAAACAACCCCAGAGGACTCACTGTCCTACAAATTAGATACAATAGTACTTACTGTAGACACCTAAAATTGTCCAATCTAATTAAATAAATATTTTATTTATTTAATTATCTAAGCCTAATTCTTCTATTAATTAAATAAATCTTTATTTATTTAATTAATTCATTTATCCTCTTCTAGCCTTATTTCTCATTTAAATAAATACATTTATTTATTTAAATTATCCCTTTCCTAAATTAAATAAATATTTTATTTATTTAATTATCCTACTTCTTCTATTAATTAAATAAATATTTATTTATTTAATCAATTCATTAGCTTTTTCTACACATGACACATGTCATTCATCTCTTAATTCATACACTACCTACCTCTTTCATTATTTTGGTATTTATTTTACCTACCCTCTAATCTTAGCCGACCTCTCTTTTTACATCTCTCAATCTTATCCCTCCATTTCATATTGTGTCTTCTATTTAAGAAGATGCCTCCTTCATTATCAAACCCTAATCATTCTATGCATTCTAATCAATCATCCTAATGACCTAATCTTGAAGACTTGGCTACACTACGATCCTACTTGCAACCACATTCCATTCTTTGTTGAGCTCTTGTGCATATAAAAATCTGAGAGCAAATATATCAAGCAAGATCAATGGAGATAGGAAGAATGGAGATCAAAACCCTATTGGGCATGTGATGGTATAATCTTTGTGATTTCATTTGATTTGCATTGTCTTAGGTAATCTTCATATGTTATGGTGGATCTTTGTTGATTGTTAGGCTAGGGTTTTGTGGTTGGATTCATTTAGCCTTTCAATATTGTTATTATTGTTATCCATTTTCACCATACACATTTTGGCACGCCCGGTGGGACTCTTGTCCCTTTGCATTTAACCCTTTTGTTGCAGATTTTGCGTTTTTGAGGTTGCAGATCGGACATTTTTTCGACGACATTTTAGGTATTTCCGCGTCTGCGAGTGGTCAGATCGCGTCTCTAAGTTTCAGGAGCGTTTGCGGAGGCGGGAATCGCGTCTGTGTTTTCAACAAATTTTGTTTTGCAGGTCTCAGACAGGGGCGTCTGTGTTACATAATCGCGTCTGCGTTACTTCTGATCGCATCTGTGTCCGAGAAGGGCGTCTGTGTGTTTTGGCCGCGTCTGTGCATCACAGAACCGCATCTGTGTCATACAGACGCGTCTGTGTCTGGTATAACAGCGTCTGTGTTTTTACTGTTTCGGAATTTCAAACTTTCTTTGATTTGGTTTTCGGATTTTGCACCTAGGGTTTCAGATCTGGTTTATTTTTGGACTAACCCTTGCAGATTTAGCTAACCAAGTTTGTGCAGCTTGTCTTGGAAGCAAGAAAAAATGTTTTTGTTGAAGGCCCCTTTTTCACAAAGTCTTTTGGGTTTCTAAAATTTACCTAACTTGTGTGCTTGCAGGAAGGGGTGATCATTTGAAACAACCCAAACTACTAACAAATTTTGTTGCAGGTCCTTGGCTAGGGTTTTTGAGATTTTGTTGTGTGCCTTGTTTTCATAGATTAGCAAACACTTCCATTGGTGCACTAAAATTGAATCATTGTCTTTTGTGTCTTGAGCAATAGGCTCTTTTTGTTTAATCTTTAGAGGGCCTGTCTTCCCGTGTGGTCATTAGGACTACTAGTGAGAAGAGAACGACCCAAGTGGTAGCGAGGAAAACCCACCTCATCCGAACCACTATAATCAAATGTATTCATGGTGAAAACTATGAATAACGTGTGCTGATTAGTTCATACCGACACTATGTCTCCCCATAAACCCGTTTGATCAAATTTATTTGATCATTTGTAGGGCGTAACCCCTACCGGTTGGGAGCCTTCTATATTTACAGAGCTGAAAGTGCCGCATGTATGGCCACACGAGCGGATGCCCTTACTAGCACCTTTTTGTTTTAGAAGCCCAAATCCTTCTAGTTGTTGAGGCAGGAGGTCGGACCTCTGGTAGCGGCCCACACACATACGGTTCTTAGTAGAGATACAAAGTTCGCCATGGGGAGTTTTCATGGGGACTGATGCTTGGCTGACCTGAGAAGTGAGTGCCGAGGGTGGAGCCAGTGAGGTCAAACATCTAAGTATCCGCTCTGAATAGCGTAGCCTCGGGGGTAAAACCCTATGTGGGATCAACAACTATTGTCTTGGCCAGCCATAAGAATTGTGCTTGTCTTATGTTAAACATTCAAACATTCAAGACCAAACAACTAAACATTGTGTCTTTTGTGTCTTCAAGTGTATGCAAAACAACTTTACATCAAACAACACACTTTTGGAGTCTAAACACTTGCAAACATTGTATCCTCTTGTCACGAAAAACAATCAAACAGTCGGATTTGGTCACAACAAAACAACTTCACAGATTGGAAAAATTGCACAAAATTTACAGAAACGCGTCTGTGTCTGTTCTAACCATGTCTGAGTCATCTAAGCGCGTCTGTGAAGGGCAGAATAGCATCTATGTTTGTAACAACGTCTGTGTCAAACAAAGACACGTCTGTGTCTGGGAATCGCGTCTGTGAAGTATACAGAAGCGTCTATGTCCAGAATTGAAATTTTTTACAGTCCGGCAAACAAGAGAAATCAGTTTCGGAATACTTGAGCTTCCTAGGTTGTTTCTTCAGGTTTCATCTAGCATTCAACCTGTCCTTGGGTCTCATACAGTCCATCATTGCTTCACATCTCATTTTACATTCATACTTGTCTAAACTTGAGTCAAAAGGTCACTTGCTTGTCCTCATCATACTTTGTCAACACACTACATACAACAACACTTTGCTAAGTGGCCCCTCATCAAGGTTTCTTACCTTTGGGTCTCATTTGGTCTTACTTAGAGTCAAGGTCAGCTCACCTCATCAAGAGAAACAATCATCTCTTTGGAAGTCACACCTACTCTACTACTTACATACTTGGTCTTATACTTTGGACATTGCAAGTACACCTCAAGATTCATTTACACTCCATACAACTCTTGGTCTTCCATACTCTTTTCATTTTTCATATAGTCTCTCACATCTTGGTCAAACACCTAGTTCATGGTTGAAACCCATCTTCAAAAATCTAGGAGAAAAGCTAAAGAAGCTCAAGAGTCCGCAAACATGAGTTCTTATGAATATGACAATGATTTATTTTTCAATCCTGAGCACACTACATTGCCTGACATGGATCTTTATAGACACATTCCAAATGTGGAAAACACAGACACTACAAACAAAAATGCTACACACAATGACAATGTGGACAACTTTTCAATACAATCAACAGATGTAGAAGAATCCATAATGAATCCTCATTTCAATAGATTGGTTGAAGAGATAATGAAGAGGGATAGACAATACTTCTTACACATGATGGCACAAAGTGGAGCTAAAATACCTCATGACTTTGACATGTCTCAACTTATGGAAAACCGACCCTCGCAACAAACTCACTCCAACATGGATCAAAGGAGACCCAATAGTGGAGGAAATAGAGGACCGCATATGGTACCTGAATCACCATCAGCTTTGCTTCAAAAACCAGAAATCCCACATACACACGGTCAAACATATGATACTTACCTTCGAAGACCATTATGGAAGTCTTATGCAGATAGATATGCTCAATCACATGCTCAAGCTATGGATCAATCAAAACAAGTGGACATTCAAAGGCATGCTCAAAATTTGGACACAAGGAAACCTCATGTCAAATTTGGGGGCAACACAATAGAACATGACATGCCTATAGAATATGGTATACATGCACAAAATAGATATGGGGTTCCTCAACATGAAGCTATACCAAGTGCTCCCTATATGCCGCATCAATATAGACCTCCTCCATACGAACATGTCTATGATCAATATCATCCATACATGCAACAAGCTCCTCCTCAAATTGGTGTCTCAAACATGGGGTATGCTACAAGAAATCGATCGCCACCTAAGAATAATTTGGAGCAACAAATTAGAGATTTACAAAAGAAAATGGAGGACATGAGTACACCAAAACCAACATACACTATGAGAGACATATGTCCTTATCCATTTGATAAGAGCATCCCAATGCCTCCATTTCCTGCACACTTTGTGACGCCAAAATTTGACAAGTATAGAGGAAAAGGAGACCCCAAGGCACACATAAGACAATTTTTCACAGCTTGCATTGAGGTAGCGGCAGAAGAAACATATTTGATGAGGTTGTTCCCGCAAAGCTTAGGCGATCAAGCTATGGAATGGTTCTCTCAGTTACCTCCTGGTATTAAGTCATGGGGTGACTTAGCAGAGGCATTTATTCAGCATTTCTCCTACAATATAGAGACAGACATATCAATCACTACTTTGTGCAATACCAAGCAAAGAGAGGGAGAGTCTTTTGCATCATTTTTGCAAAGATGGAGAAATCTAGCCAGCAGATGCTCTTGTGAAATTCCACAGAAACAAATGGTAGAGATGTTCACACAAAATGTTAACAAGGACATTGGCTATGATCTAAGGAAAGCTTGTTTGTCCACCTTCAAGGATGTTATTGAAAAGGGCTTAGCAACAGAAAAGGTCTTAATTGAACAAGGAGTCATTAAGATATTCAAGGAAAACAAAGATGACTTTAAAGGAAAAGACAAGCCAAGATTTTGGAATAAAAACAAAAACACAGTCAATGATGGTGTTGTTGATGCCAACATAGTGCGACCCAAATTCATCTTTTCGGGATCAAGTTCTACAAACAATCAAGTGAATACTCAAACAACTTCTAGACCATGAAGGAAGTACACCCCATTGGGAGAACCACTTGAATCAGTCTTCAAAAAGCTTGTGGCAAACAAAGTGATCACAGTTCCAGATTTTCCTCTATATGAACCAAAGGTCAAACCAAATTGGTGGAATGATGATGAGTATTGTGAGTTTCATAAGAGCAAGGGTCACAAGACAGGTAATTGCCATCGACTGAAGAACATTGTGCAAGATCTCATTGATAGAGGTGATATTGAGATTGAGGGACACTCATCCAATCAAGAACATGAGATGTTTAAGGAACCATTCCCAAAGCATGACAAAGGAAAATCCAAAGTCACAGATGATCAGGCCAACTATACTAGAGCACCTTACAACTATGACTCAACTATCAATCACATCTCGACGGACAATCATATCTCTACTATTACCATCAAGAACAAAAATCCTGAGAATCCTCCTCAGAGACCCAAGATTGTCCTAAGAGGTGTTGGATCTTCTTCCGAACATACCCCTGAATGTCATGTTACAACCCGTCGAGGTAAGATAACTTTGCCAGGTGCTTCCACTAAAAATGCCGCTTCTTCATCAACCAAACCTGAGTATGACCTTGTAGAACAGTTAGGGAAGACACCCACGCTCATCTCCATCCTTGAGCTCCTACGTATATCCCCCGCTCATAAAGCTATTCTTGACAAAATCTTGAGAGATACTGTTGTTCCTACTGATCTGAACGTGGACCAGTTTCAAGCCATGGTGGGATACCTTTCCATTCCACATTCCCTTACATTCACAGAAGCTGATGACGCCTCCGTATGTCAGCCACATAATGCACCTTTACATGTTGAAGCCTTCATACACAAACATCGAATAAAGCGAGTCCTGATAGATGGAGGAGCAGGTCTAAACATTTGTACATTGAGCACCATTAAACAATTGGGATATTCTGATAAAGCTGTGAATTCAAAAAATCAAATCACCATCAAGGCATATGACGATGAAGAGCGCTCATCCAAGGGCACGGTCACCTTACCTCTAAGAATTGGGCCAGTTACAAAGGATGTGGTTTGTCAAGTCCTAGATCTGGATCTCACATACAACATATTGCTAGGATGTCCTTGGATTCATGAAATGAGGGCAGTCCCATCGACATACCATCAATGCATTAAGTTTCCTCATAATGGAGTCGAGGTAACAGTTAACGGTGATCCTAATCCGTTCATATATTGCAATAACTTGAGATCACATACGGAGACCATCATTCCCAGTAATCGTGAAGCTGTTCCTTCTTTGGCATACATTGACCCTGAGTCATTGAAACCTTCGACATCAAAACAAGGTGAACTTAAAGGCAAATTTCAAGACAAAGGCATGGGAGAATACACTCTAAATCAGACAATGTATTTACGACAAGTCATGAGCTCTCCAAAAGAATATGGAAGGCCACATCCTAACAAGCAAATATCCATCATGATACTCAAATGGGATCCTACTACCTTTCAAAGATGAGGCGAACTAGAAGAGGAAGATTTATATAGAATGCTCTATAAAGACATTGAAGAGGACACACAAGATCAGATCAATATACCCTGGGAGAAATATGGCAAAGGCTTCAAGATTCTACAAAAAATCGGGTATGATGGAAAAAGCCCTCTTGGGTTACGCAAAGAAGGCACTATGGAGCCCTTACAACCGGAATTGACTGTAAAAAGAGAACGCTCAAAGGGACTTGGTTTTCTGACTTCCAAGATCCACACTAAAAGGATAGAAGAGGCATCACAAATCAAAATTGCCAAAGTTCAACAAGAGGATTGCTATTCCACAGATTCCAATGAATGGGAATGGGGTTCAGACAAATCCTCCAGCGACTATGAGCTCACCGAGACATTCAGAGAGCCAAATGAACCGACAAAAGAAGAGGAATTTTATAAAAAGTTCAGGGTGGGTCAAGAAATAACCCATAAAGATTCCGCACGGTCTTCGTCTCAAGGTCTTAGGTCGAAATCACATAGGATGAGGACACCTGTCCCGGAAGGCGCTACTAGTGACGACAATTTGGATTCGCTTGCGATCGAAACTGATGAGGAGAGTGTCATCGATGACCTCGACGATTGCCTCAATATACCTTAATATAACCACATCTTCACTCTTAGCCCCACAAACTCTGAAAACATTAAAGGCCTTCCCCTTGTTCACCACCAACTCATTGACTGGGATTATGAAGGACCAGCACAATTTGACACATTTCAAAATGACGAAGCTATTATTGACTATCTTGGCATACGAGATGATCTTCCCCTTGGGGACCATAAAGCAGGATACACCATAGAACTCAACAACATGGCATATTTTGGTGAGGGTGTCGGACCTTCTAGTCACAAAAATATGAAAATAAGAACAAATCAAGGGTCTTATAGTGAAAACCACACTGTGGCGCTATCTGATCCCAAAAAAGTAAAAAGAAAGGACGTATCTAAGGGCGAATACCTCTCTGAGGCACCCGAAGATGGAAGGCTCGACATTCTCCCAGCCTCGTATGAGGAAAAGTCATCCATGTTGGTAGAGGATACTATCAAGACAAACATTGGTACAGAAGAGGTTCCACACAACATATTCCTGGCTCAATCATTGACAGAGTCCGGAAGGTCAAAATTCATAAGCTTCTTCAAGGAACGACAAATCAACTTTGCATGGTCATACGCTCATATGCCTGGACTAGATCCGAATTTGGTAATGCATCATTTGACAGTCAAACCGGGGGCAAAGCCAGTGAAACAAAAATTAAGAAAGATGCATCCACAAGTGGCATTACTAGTCAAAGTAGAGCTGGAGAAATTATTGGATGTCAGATTCATACGCCCAATTGATTATCCTGAATGGATCTCCAATTTAGTACCTGTTAGTAAACCAAATCGCAGCATCAGAATATGTACAGATTTCAGAGACATCAACAAAGCTTGTCCAAAAGATGACTTTCCATTACCAAATATCGACTTGATCGTTGATCTCATAGAAGGTCACGAAATGTTATCTTTAATGGATGGATTTTCTGGTTATAATCAAATCAGGATTGCTCCTGAGGATCAACACAAAACATCATTCACTTGTCCGTGGGGAACTTTCTGTTGGAATGTCATGCCCTTTGGGCTAAAAAATGCAGGTGCTACATATCAAAGAGCAATGACCACTATCTTTCATGATCTCATGCACATAACCGTGGAAGATTATGTTGATGATCTCTTGGGTAAATCAATAGACAGAGATACACATTTGGACATACTTTCAGTCGTCTTTGATCGGTTGGAAAAATACAAGGTAAGATTAAACCCCAAGAAATGTGTCTTTGGAGTAACCTCCGGGAAGCTCCTAGGATTCATTGTGTCCAAAAGAGGAATCGAAGCCAATCCAGCAAAAGTCAAGGCTATCTTGGACATGCCGCCACCCAGAAATATCAGTCAACATCGATCCTTACAAGGGAGACTCCAGTCTATACGAAGATTCATAGCACAACTTGCAGATAAGTGTAATCCTTTTCAGCACCTGCTACATAAAAATATCAAATTCAAATGGGATGATAACTGTCAACAAGCTTTTCAGACGCTCAAAGATTATCTTTTGAATCCACCAGTTTTGATGCCACCAGTTCCAGATCAGCCTTTGCTACTATACATATCAGCTACTCCAACAGCACTGGGGGCACTCCTAGCACAACAAATTGCTAACGGCAAGGAAAAAGCAGTATACTATATCAGTCGCACATTGGTGGGATATGAGCTAAACTACACACCAATCGAGCGTGCATGTCTCACCGTGGTCTTTGCTTCGCAGAAATTACGACATTATATGCTCACTCATAAGACTAAGTTGATTGCAAGAATTGATCCCTTAAAATATCTTCTCAATAAAGCAACACTTACTGGGCGACTGGCCAAATGGGTAATGATCTTGAGTGAATTCGACATCGAGTATGTGGATAGAAAAGCAATAAAAGGACAAGCAATCGCGGATCAATTAGCAGATGCCCCCATGATTGATGATGCTCCTCTAAATTCAGAATTTCCAGATGAATCCATTTTAACAATATCACACGAAAGACCATGGCAACTATACTTTGACGGCTCATACACACAGCACGGGGCAGGAGCTGGTATTCTCTTTATAACTCCTCAAGGCGATTCTATACCAAAATCATACCGCTTATCATTTCCTTGCACTAACAATATAGCGGAATATGAGGCATTAACAACTGGATTACGAATTGCAGTTCAATGGAAGATCCAAGAACTTTGTGTTTTTGGGGATTCTCAACTTGTCATCCGTCAAGCAACTGATGATTACCAAACGAAAGATGAAAAATTAATGCCTTACAAGAAACTGGTAGATGATTTGAAATGGCACTTTACAAAGATAGATTTTGAGCAGATACCAAGAGAGCAGAATCATGCTGCAGATGCCATGGCTACAATCGCTCCACTAATTGACCTGCCTCAAAATGAAACCTGCTATGAGTTTCTGGTAGACAACCTATTGGTTCCTTCATATGAGATCACTCCTACTAAAATGATATGCGTTGTCGGTCCCGAATCCCAGTTATATGGTTCCATATTCACATATCTTCGTGACAATATCTTACCTCCTAATCTATCAAACAACCAACGCCGCACTTTCATTCGCCAATCCTCTCGATATGTCATTTTAGCTGATATCCTATACCGACGAGGTCTAGATGGCACTCTTCTTAGATGTTTAGAAAGCGACGAAGCTCAGATTGCGTTATGTGAAGTGCACGAAGGGATATGTGGTCTGCATGCTAGTGGTCCTACCTTGGCCAAGAAACTCATCAGGACTGGATATTATTGGCCCAATATGGAAAAAGACTCATATCAGTTTGTCAAGAAATGTAAGCAATGTCAAATTCATGGAGACCTCATACATGCACCAGCACAAGAACTACAACCACTGGCATCTCCTTGGCCCTTTTGTCAGTGGGGACTCGATCTCATAGGCAAGATTCACCCTCCTTCTTCCAATGGTCATAAATTCATTATCACAGCCACAGAGTATTTCACAAAGTGGATTGAGGCTGTGCCTCTCACACAAGTCACTGGGAAACAAATTGCTACTTTCATCCTTAACTATATCATTTGCCGATATGGTATTCCTAAATCCATTATTACTGATAACGGGCGTCCCTTCAAAAATCAGGATGTTTGTGAACTCTGTGACCGCTTCCATATTTCCCATCGTTTCTCCACACCATATTACCCCCAAGGTAATGGCCAAGCTGAGGCGTCTAATAAAACAATTCTTAAAATCCTCAAAAAGACAGTCGATGACGCTGGCCGTAACTGGCATATCCAACTCAATCCTACACTTTGGGCCTACCGCACAAGTGTCTGCACACCTACAGGGGCTACACCCTACTCACTTGTCTACGGCGCTGAAGCCATCTTGCCTATTGAGGTCGAGTTACCTTCTTTACGGGTCTCTTTGCAAAACATCATCAGTGATGAAAATTACAGGGTCTCTCGCTTACAAGAACTAGAACTGTTGGATGAACGGAGACAAATTGCTTTTAATCATCTCAAGGCTTACCAACAACGAATGAGTCACAGCTACAATCACAAAGTCAAGCCTCGCACATTTGAGGTAGGTGATTTGGTTCTCAGAGAAAATCCTAAAAATCAACAAGACAGAGAGAAGAGGGGCAAGTTTGAACCAAACTGGCTGGGTCCGTACATCGTTACAGCAGTCTATGGATCTGGGGCATATCAGCTCTCAACTACAGAAGGTGAACCTTTGGAGGATCCTATCAATAACATGCACCTTCGCAGGTTCTACACATAGCTCTTTGGAATATCCTAATTCAAAAATACAAAAAAAAAAAAAATCAAAAATACAAAAAAAATCATAAAACAAAAAAATTGTTACTTGGTGAAAACCTGGCAAACAAGCGCCTTGTGACACACAAAAAAAAAAAAACATTGAAAAATTGAAAAAGATAAAGAGAAATAATTTTTTCCAACGGTGAAAACCACTTCGGTGGCGCCCTGGGCAAGTACCATGGTGAAAACTGGGTCACCAGCGCCATGCGTAGAGACATTGCTCCTCCCTCCTTCAGGATTCACTTTCATCCTTCACTTTGCACACACTCACAACCTATTTATTCATAATAAACTTACCCATTCCCATCATGGCTTGTTATTGATCTACCCAAGATTGGTTAGCCATTCATAATAAACCTCCCTTTTCGCCTCCCTTTCCATTCATAATAAATCAGACCCTATCTGTGGCTAAGGCAAAATCCTACATCTAGTGATGGGTGTGGAACTGAGAACATCACATGTTTTGAGGAGTAAAGTTTCTTCCAGCTTTCTTCAGTCTATTCGCACACAATCCACAATAAAGCAGCATTTGCATCGCAGATCTGCCATAAAGTTTCATCTTCTCTGCAATAAAGTATCAGTTTCATGGATTCAGCCAGTTTCAGATGAGACACAGCAGCAACAATGGGCTTCAACAAAATCAAATCTTTCAACAGACTCAGACAACATATGGTTCAGTGCTATCTATCCTTTTTGTGAAAGTGAACATTGTGACCACAATCAAATAAGACTTATACAAGTGACAAGAGACACTAAACTTGAGGACTACAGTGGATGTTGGTGTCGAGTCTTGGTTTTCTTTTGATTTTATCTTTTGGTGACATGTCTTTTAGCTTTTCCGGGATGTCTCTGACTAGAGAATCTATCTCCAGGATGTCTTTGACTAGAAAGGCGAGGATGGGGTATCGTCACCTATTTGTATTTGCTGTCTGTGGATTGTCTCTTAGTAATGCTATGACTTGTCCAAGGATATGAGGACACTATGAGTCTAGTGTGAACTGGGGCATTCCTTGTTTGTGACTTTCTTATCTCCATGCAAACAGGTACAATGACTTTCTGGGTCGAACATATGCCTCGATTGTCATAACCTACTTGCCATAATAAAGCTCAATGATGATAACACACAAGAAGCTCTTTCACGTTCATATCTTCTGTCTTCCATCCCCCTTTCTTGATTGACTTCCATCATCCTTCTTGAGTCCGCATAGCCTGCTATCACATGACTGAGTATAATGACACGCCAAAAACATTTGCATTTCATGTAGCTGCACCGGCATTACCACATATAAGCATTTCACACATACATATAGATATCACAATTGCATCACATCCTGCACACAACACTTGTTAGCACAATTTACATTTGCATTATCATATTCATCTGCATTACATACATTCACATTTGTGTCATGCATCACATATAAAACATAAAAGAACAAAAATATTGCATTGTATCATATACAAATTTGCATCCATATCATAAGCATACATTCTAAGAACATCTCATCACATAGGTACACATGCATATAGCTACCGCAAAAATGAATCATCTCTCATATATAATCAAATGTGTCATGATACAATGATGTCAAAAGAATCATATGGCTACAAAATCACCCGCAGGTGTCTACAATACAAAAAAATGGTACAAATACTGATACAAGGGAGCCCTCTATGGCTATGATGAACTCCCTCCCTCGGAGCCGCCTGGTCTCGACGGAATCTGAGCTCTAGACGGACCCGCTCCAGGATCACCCTGCCTGTTTGGTGGTGGAGGAGGACCCATGACCCCACCACTTGATGCCTGTCTCCTCTGGCTCCCTCCCGTAACCGTCATTGTTTGCAATGGTCTATGAAAGCTCCTCGCCCGCTGATCTGCTGGCACGACACCATAATACAGGTCCCTCCAGTAGGCAATCTCCTCTCCGGCTCGCAGGACATATGCATAGCCTGCTCCTGTGTCCTCCGCCACCTGCCTCCCTGCCCTCAGCGCTGTCTCAGCCTCAGTGTAGCGCTGAATCGCCTGATCCCTCTCCCGCTCAGTATCCCTGAGCCGGGTCCTAAGTCAATCCCTCTCCCTCTCCAACTCCTGGATCTCATCTGCTTGGCCCTAGCAGATCTCCCTGAGCTCAATCAGCTCATCCTCCTCTGGATCCCCACCCTCTGCCTCTGCCTGTGGCTCTCCCTCTGCGGGTGCCTACTCCTGTACCTGTCCCTGTACCTGTCTCGGTACATGTCTAGGTCCCTGTCCCTGTCTCTGTCCCTGTGCCTGCACTAGCACCTGTCCCTGCACCTGTCCCTGTCTCTGTCCCTGTGCCCTAGGACCCTGTGCTGCTGGTACCTACAGGGGCACTCCACCGCGACCCCTCACCACCTGGGCCTGTCCCTCCTTTCCACCCTCCCTTCGAGGTGCCACCCTCCTCTCCCCAACTACTCCCCTCCGCCTCCGTCGGCCTCTGCCCCCATCACCTCCACCATCATCATCGTCATCTCCTCCTACCTCTCCCTCCAGTAGCTCCCCTGAATCTGTCAGTCGCGGGAATGGATGCTCTGCCCAATATGCTGTATACTCTGCATCCATGCCTGCATCCTCAATCTCTGGCCACATATCCCAGGGTAGGGGCATCATCTCTGCCAGCTATGTAACTGCCTGATCATATGACAACAATGGCCCGAACTGCGCCTGATCCCTCACTATACGGGCATACATACCCGAGCCTCATGGCATCCTCTGGATCCTGCCATACTGCCTGCATACTCTGTCTACCAGCTGCCTCTCCAATATATAGGGCATCCGCCCAATCAGATATCTACTCCTGAAGGTATAAGGTAGCTCCACTGCATCATCCTCCCACTCCTCACATCCCAGATATGGCCTCCAGATGACTATGTCAATGTCATCTATCACTCGCCTCCAATGCTCTAACCTGCAGAAGTGTCACTCCACAGCCCAGTCCCACTGATCCATGGTAGACGAACTGGTGAAGCTCATAATATAGGTGGGCCAACACACATGGACCCCACGCATATCTGGTGTGCTGAGTCACCAATATCTCCAGTGCTCCTCCCCAGCCCACTGCTAACCCCCGTGTCACCCTGTCCAGACATAGGAACCCACTGATAGCTCCTCCGATCACAGTTGGCAAAGCTAATCCTATCGCGGTCATGGTGTCCCATGCCACATGTCCTGCTCTCATCTCTAGGTCGGGATTCTGAAACACCCGTCTCAAAGCCTCTCTGTCTCCATCGCGATCGTATGGAATCAGCTCTCCATCGATCAGTATGTGCAGAATCCTATAAACATCCTCAAGGGTGACTGTCATCTCACCCATCGGCAAATGAAATGTACATGTCTCTGAATGCCATCTCTTAGCCAGTGCAGTCAGCAAACCCATGTTTGCCTGAAACTCAGGCACATACAGCACGTGTCTCAATCCCATCTCCTCAATGGTAGCTCTATCCTGAAATGACAACTCTGGTCGCAACCTCTGTGTGGACGGGAATCTCTCCCGTGACTCCAACATAGGCAAATACTCCTGCAGTCAAGCAAATCAATCATGTTAGTCAGGGTGGCATTCACTGTTCATCACAAAATGCTACTCGCTATCTAAATGCATATGGTTATCTATTCTAGTGACACTCACTGTTCATCACAAAGTGTTGCTTCTATCCTAGTAGTGCTCCCTGTTCATCACAAAGTACTACGTGTGTGACACTCCCTGTTCATCACAAAGTGTTACTCACATTTTGCACTCCCTGTTCATCACAAAGTGCCGCTCATACTTTGGGTACTCCCTGTTCATCACAAAGTACTCTATCTTGGTGCTCCCTGTTCATCACAAAGTGCCTTGATCTATCCTAGTCTTCCTCGAGGACCTGCTTGAGTGTATCCTCTCAGCAGCTTATCCAATCGACAGCGTATGTTCATCACAGAACTGCCAATTTGACCTAGAAGACCAGAACCTTGCATTTTTTGACATATACGTGCTTTTAACTCACAAACGCGTTTCTACCTCACAAACGCGCCTATAGACTGCACAAGTGCGCCTAAACGACACAAACGCGCCTGTTTGACATAAACGTGCCTAAATCATTCACAAACATGACTTTGGCACACAAACGCCCCTTCAGGACGTAGATGCGCCCGCATCAAGCACAAACGCGGTTCCAAACACAGACGTGCCTGGCACCGACACAAACGCGCCTGTTGGACACAGACGCGCCTGGCACCGACGCAGACGCGGTTGCACATTTTTGCACTTTTTTGTGCCCTATTCCTAAGCGCATTTATTGCTAACTAGCATGCATTAATGACAAAATTGAATGCGTCAAAGTACGAGGAGGTTTGGTGGTACTTACCGGCTCTCCTGCCTCTGCTGGCCTCTGAAATCGTTGAACACGGTCGAATCTGTGTTCGAAGGCCATCGTTGCTGACTGCTGCTGCTCTTTTTCTGCACTGTGATCTCGTGAAGGTGTAGATGACAATGAGGATGTCTTTTGCCCGTGGTCTATCTTATAGCCTACCCTGGCCCTCGCCTTCATTTCCCGAGTCAGTCTTCTTCATCCCGTGACTCTGTCACTTTATCCGGTCTATCCATTCTAGCCTTTCTTTCTTATCGAGAGATTGTCTGCAATCTTTTCAGACATTTTCATCCAATCTCTTGAGGGGGCATATTATTCCCATCTTGGGGCAACTCTGTATCAGTTCATCTTATCTTCTTTGAAACAACGCGACAAGCCGTATTGTCTCAAAGAGGGGCAAAATGTAGACACCTAAAATTGTCCAATCTAATTAAATAAATATTTTATTTATTTAATTATCTAAGCCTAATTCTTCTATTAATTAAATAAATCTTTATTTATTTAATTAATTCATTTATCCTCTTCTAGCCTTATTTCTCATTTAAATAAATACATTTATTTATTTAAATTATCCCTTTCCTAAATTAAATAAATATTTTATTTATTTAATTATCCTACTTCTTCTATTAATTAAATAAATATTTATTTATTTAATCAATTCATTAGATTTTTCTACACATGACACATGTCATTCATCTCTTAATTCATACACTACCTACCTCTTTCATTATTTTGGTATTTATTTTACCTACCCTCTAATCTTAGCCGACCTCTCTTTTTACACCTCTCAATCTTATCCCTCCATTTCATATTGTGTCTTCTATTTAAGAAGATGCCTCCTTCATTATCAAACCCTAATCATTCTATGCATTCTAATCAATCATCCTAATGACCTAATCTTGAAGACTTGGCTACACTACGATCCTACTTGCAACCACATTCCGTTCTTTGTTGAGCTCTTGTGCATATAAAAATCTGAGAGCAAATATATCAAGCAAGATCAATGGAGATAGGAAGAATGGAGATCAAAACCCTATTGGGCATGTGATGGTATAATCTTTGTGATTTCATTTGATTTGCATTGTCTTAGGTAATCTTCATATGTTATGGTGGATCTTTGTTGATTGTTAGGCTAGGGTTTTGTGGTTGGATTCATTTAGCCTTTCAATATTGTTATTATTGTTATCCATTTTCACCATACACACTTACAAGTTTTGAACTAGATTATAACATCTACGAATGCCAAAGATTAGTTCCGGTTAAGCACAATATGACTGTCAAATGGTGCTCTACCTTTCTGCCATGTTTTGTTGCATAGTCATCTACCGGAGCACCAATACTACAATCAGATACTCATTTGCACACCACACATCCACATTCACATAAAAACATCATTAAAATGATCATCTGGATCAGCATTATATATTTGTACACCCTAATAAGATCTCAAACATGTCAGCTTCACAAAAACCGCATAACACGCAATATAAAATGTGTATCACCAAGTGAACTCAATCCATCCACAAATCCATATGCGGACCTAAGAAAAATGATAACAAGATTCATATGAGTTGGGCCAATCACCTCAAACATGAAACCAATCACCAAAATCAGCCCAACAATTCTATATCACATGTTACACCAAAATAGCTCTATTCTAATTGAATTACCGGATATTGAACCTTTGATCTTGCTCATGAATCAACATCAGATACTGGAATCACAAAATAAGCTACCTCAAACCTTGAACCGTCTTCCTTAATCACCGCAAAAAAATTATATCACTGATATCAAGATATGCACAATGATCTCATATTCCATTGGTTACTGTGTTCCACCTTCCAGACTTATGCCTTATGAACAATATGACTTCCGGTAAATAAAATTTTGTTATTACGTTTGAGAGTGTGATTAGGTGAATTTGATTATGCAATATTTTTTATTGATGATTAGTTGTGAACTCTACTTCTATATTGTATTTTATTAATGAAGAAATGTTAATTTTATTTATGTGTTGCTAACGATGGACTAACACATCCAATTCATGTGCAAGTTAGTTAATGTATATGTCATTAGGTTGTGTGAAAGTGTATGGGGTACGAGGAGATGATTTTCCTTCACTCACTTCGGTGAAATAGGGAATGTCACGATTCTCCTTCACCGGTGTGTTTATTATGTTTGTGTATATATGCATATGTGTTTTGTTGATGCAGGAAATTGCAAGTACAAGTACCATGTAAGTACGAGGTATCGTCTCCACTTGGCTCCACAGGTCTGAGTGTACCTAATAAACCTAATGGAAGTAGAGGAGGTAGTTCTAAGTCCCTAATGTCATCCCTAACCCTGCTCAATAGTGAGCGTCGTTAGTCTTTTGTCGACCCTGTCGGTTCGCCAAGTAGGTCACTATCCTGACGTTGTTATGTGGGTCATGTGTTTGTTTAGTTTTTGTAGTTGTGTGTTATTTGTTTTGTAAAGTTGAATATTATGCTTTAAATACTTAATTATTTAATGTGTGTTAGAATGGATTTTTAAATAAAGGGATTAAATTAAATAGGACCCCTTTTTGTATTATTAATTGGCAAATTATATTACTCAAGTGGTTAAATTAGATTAATGGATTATATGATTTAATTATTATCAAATTTGTGAAATTATATTTGTGTAATGCATTTTGCAAATATGGGATAAACATTTTAGAAAAAGAAAAAAATAAACTTTTTAAAAATAAATATCTTTTTTCATTAACTTTTGTGTGAAAATAAAATAAAGGAGTAATGGAGGAATTTATTTATTTATATCATGTTAATGTTTTGATTTAAAAGAGATTTTAAAATCTTACTAAATAAGATTATCAAATATTTTATTTTATTTTTTAAAAAAGGAATTTTGCCCTAAATGAGATTTTGGGGGAAATTGCCTTATATGGGTAAAAAAAATTGAAAAGATGGGGGATCATCATTTTCTTCTCATGCTTTCTTCTCTCTATTGGATATGGGGTTTTGGTGGAAGCTTTGGAGCTCTTCTTAGATTTCTTGCCTAGAAAGCTATGGAAGGTTGGATTTTGAAAACCCTTGTTTGTGTATTGTATCTGTAGTTTGTTGTTACTGATTTTCACTCTGATTGGAAAAGAAGAAGAATTAGAGAAACTGGTTTTTATTGCTTTTCATTCATGTCTGATTGGATTGTTTAGGGTGAATTTAAATAGAGAGGGTTTCGATTTGCCCAATTTTGGAAGCAAAAATGGGGGTTGTGTTTTGAAGGAAATAAAATTGGGGGTTTGGAAACCAGATAGAAAACTAAATCTTTAATGTTGAAAACCCAGAAAGACATTTCAATTTGATAATTATGTTGTTTTAATTACATCTTTTGTCTAATTTTTAATCGTACCCCTGTTGATTTTAATTTCTACTGAGAAAAATATATCAGATCTTCTTTTTTTGAGAACAAAGATTAAGAAAAAAATATATAAAAATAAAAAATAAAAAATTTCTATTTTTACGTGAGGAGGGGAGGCATTGTCATCCCCAAGCCCCACGGTTGTGGGGAGAGGGCACCACTAAGTGGTGCCTCTCAACCCACCATGGTGGGGAGAGACACCACGTAGTGGTGCTCCCTCACCACATACGTGGTGCTGGAGGGAGAAGCCCCTTCCACCACATAGTGGTTGGGGGGGTGGATCTCCTCTCCACACACCACGATATCCCCCCCATTCATGCCTCCATCACTGCATTTGGTAGTTAAAATATCGGCTGCAAAAAAAAAAAAAAAATTGGCGATGGTTATTTTGTTATTAAAATTTGTATATACTTTTTTGTTTTGGAATATAAATGTTATTTTCAAATTATAATTTTTAATTGGTAATTTATTGTAATTTTTAATTGGTAATTTGTAATTTCCAAATATGTGTGTGTGTGTGTGTGAACTATGAAATTTGGGTTTAGAGATAGAAATTAAATGATTAAATTTGTTTGGTTACCATCGTGAATTATTTTGAGAAAATGGAGATTATTTTTACGTTTAGTCAATATGACTTTTATTTAAAAAGGATTATTTTGATGTAAGTATCGAATTTAGTTTTCAAATGTATTTTAAATATTATTTTCATTAACTTTAAATTCGAACTTAAGTGATATTTTTGATAACCAAATTGGCTTTAAATGAAATTATGTTATATTGTCTTTAAATGATGGTTTATTTGAATGTATGTTTTCTTCAATTTTCTTCATGTGTTATTCCATATTGCGGTGTTGTTTTCATGAAAGAGTTAGTTATTGAAAACTGCAAGTAGAGGACATTAGTGTTTAATTATATTTTGAGTGAACGCTATGATTCCTTAATATGGATGAAATTTAGAGTACAAGTAGATTTGTTTGAGTGTTTACTCTGAATGGTGAAATTTTGGAGTTGATTTGGTTTAGTCATTCTCGTGTCATGATGGCATGTTGTTGATTGTAAGTTTATTGTGCAAGTTGATTTGGTTAAGTTATGGTTGTGGTCATCCTTGTCTTATAGTGGTTTTGATCTTGTTTTGTGGATAGACCAGTTATTCGTTCCACACCTCCAATTGGTTAAGTCTTGGAAGAAGGTTTGTTTAATCAAGTTGTTCTTTAGTTTGCCTTTTGAACTCCTTATGTTGGTTGGCTTTTGTGATTTGCTTTGGGATTCTTTGGAGGTTGTGTAGTGTCATAAGGAAGAGTGGTTTTTGAGTGGGGGTCACATCCATAGAGACTACCAAGGTAACCTAGGATGGGGGCCCGGGGTCTATGGAGATCTACCAAAGTCCATACCAGATTTGCGATGACACTCTTCCCTTATGTTCACTAGTGTGTAGTCATGTGTTGGCTTTACTTGGATCACTCTTTTGAGAGTCATGTGTTGTAAGCTTTTGTCTTGTGTGAGTACCAATGGCATGTGATACCATGTGATGCTTTGTTGTGGCTTGCTCGAGGACCTTAGTACTATCTCCTAGCATGGAGGGGCAGTTCCTTTTTGGGCCACATGGTCGGGTGGTAGTGCCACTTTCCATTGGGTTTATTGTTCATGCCTTCTTGTGATGGATTGTCTTCACAGGTGCTCCAGATGTTTCTCTTGGAATTCATATCATTCCATGTTTCTGGTGGATCCTTGTTCTTCTTAGATTATTCATGTATCTCTTGGACCCTACGCAGTCATATGTATTATTTGCTTTTTCTCACCTGGATGGCAGGGATGTAATAGATGTAAACTTTCTGTATTTTTCATATTTTATTTATTAGAATGGTCTTGCAATTGAAGCAGACCCGGAGATGTATCCCATTAGGGGTGAACTTCGATATCAATTGATGTTGTATGGTGTATGTGTTCGTCTGGTTCCTTTTAATTTTGTATGTATGGATGGTAGCATAGTTAAAATATATAATATAATTTAAGTGATATTAATCTTAATTGTATGTACGAAATTATAAATTAAATGCAGTATATGGATTATGATGAATGTAGCTTTAGTGATATATTGAAACTAATGGCCCAGTTGTATATATTCAATCATGATTAGTTTAATCTCTTATGGAATTTAAATGCTATGTTCATGTGGTAATCATTCTATCATGAGTAGGGTTAATCAATCTCATTGTTAACTGGATTAATACACCTTAGTGTTCATTGGATTAATCAAGTGATATTCATTGGGAACCCTTTAGGAATTAGAGTTATGCCTTCCGCTTGTGTAAATGTTATTGTAATGTTTAACTTGATGCATCTTAAAGTTCATTAATGTTTAAAAAAAAAATGCACTCTCTATGAGTGTTTGTAGTTGTTTCCTTTAGGGTGATTTGACGGGGCATTACAAAGTCCAAATGGCCCGAAAACTATATATATTGGGAAATTTTGCACACGTGAAGAAAGGAATATGTTTATAATATTTTGGTTAAACCAAAGGATGTACTAGCCTAGTGCTATAGTGATCTAAAGAAATTTATGGGTGGAGAACTCTAGCATCATATACCTCTCAAACCTGGAAGCTCCCCTTCTAGACATAAACAAAGGAATTATATGTTGGATTTGGTTGTTCATTGTTGCTACTAGGATATTTTGTTGTCATTGATGTCAAAATATTCCTGTCAGTTATCCGATTAGTTTGGGAAGAGTTTTTGGTTTGGTTTTGTAGTTTGGTTGTGATGATCACTGTTTTGCAGAATCCGGTATTTCCTCTGGTATATTCCGGTGTGATCAGATCTTGTGCCGATACTTTGGATTTTTGTTTGGGATGATCTAGTGTATCTTCTTGTCAAATGGTTCGTGATTTGGTGTTCTGCAAGTTATCTTTCCTTGTGACAGTTGTTGATTGGTTGTGTTCTTGAGCTTTGAGATGTTGACCGATGAAGATTTGAAAAGAGGTATTGGTGCAATTGTTCAGGATAATTCTAATGTTCTTGATGGTGTTTCCTAGTCATGTCCTATTTGTTTTGGTGATCCACATTGATCATTGTGTGAGGTTTTGGTGATTTATATGAACCAGTGATGATTTGTGTGTTATGCAGTATTTCTGGTGGTGTAGCGTGTTGTGGTTGATCTTAGCGGGATTTTCGGTGGATGTAATCGTTTGGAAATTTGAATTAGGTCCATGCTATGTAATGTAAATCATAATATTGTTCCAATGGTCAATATTTGTATCATGTAATGTAATTTTTATAATTATGAGTTGAGGGTTGAGGGTTTAGCCGACCTTGTTTTTGATTAATTAAAAATAGGTTTTAAGGGACCCGAAACCTAATTACATTACAAAAAATGAGCATGAAAGAGATGAAACAAAATAGCTGCAAAAGACCAGGACAAAAACCAACAGCTAAGAAAAAGACAGCAAGAAGCCAACAAGAAGTTGGCCCCAAACCTAGCATTACAAATCAATTGAAAACTTTAATGGACTCCTCAGCATTCTGAACCAAGAGCATCATCACCTTGGTCACTTCCCTCAGGTCATTTCTTTCCTATCTCAGCTGGCTATCTTTCATTTTGGTCTCCATCCTAGTAGTGTTCTACCTTGTTCTACGCCTGGGAATCTGGTGGGTGGAGCTAGAAGTTGGTACATCTTCAATAATTACCAGATTCTTATCCTGATTTTTCCTTTCCAAATGGTCCACCAAAGAATTCATGTTCTGTGATGAAACTTTAAGGACCTAGAGACTATGGTTCATAAAGATTTTCAGAGCCTTCTCGGTTTGGGCAACCTGGGTGTTGATGTTGTCTTTATCCTCCTCAGCTTGTTCTTTCAAAATTCTGATAACATCCTCTAGGTGTTTCAAATCCCCTTTAATCAGGTCTTTTTCCAGCCAATCCTCTATCTCGGTTTCCTCCTCAGCTTCACTAGTTTCCATCTCATCATTCTTTTTGCCAGAGTTTGTATCCTTAACCAACTTATTTATCTTGTTTTCCAGATCCCTTTGTTTACTTTGCATACTAGTAATGTTGTCGACAACCCATTTCTAGAAGTTGAAGGACTCCAGAGTACAGTTGCGGGCAGTATTCAAGACGGTGTCTGCAGAATCCCTACCTTGTTAAGTGCCCACAAAGTTAGGATTATCCTCCTCCTTAGAATTCAGAGCAACATTCCTATTGTCCGAGCCCATAGGGTTAGAGTTAGGGTTTTCAGAGTTACCCACTTCTTCCTCTTCACCAACGTTCTCATCCTTTTCATACTCCATTTTAGTTTCCAAATCCTTTCCCTTTTCCTCCTCCATATCACAGTGCTCCTCCATTTCCACATTATCTATATCATCTCTCCTTTTTTTGTGGGTAGGGGCATTAGGCTGATCCTCTTCCAAATCAGAATCTTTGCAACTCTCAGAAGTATGAGCATTAATGATCAGGGGATCATCTTTGGTAGCCCTAGCCTTGTCCTTCATATGTTCATATATGAGAAATATGAGCCCCTGATGGGCTATAGGGTAAGAGTTAGGCTTTTTAGCATGATCATCTAGACTCTCATTTAGAGAGGATGCTAAATAAAAAGGCAGGGAAATTTTAGCCCCATGACGGAAGTGGTTTAGAATTGCAAAGTGGTAGTTATAGATTTTAGTAAATCTACCATCAATAGTAAGATACTCCATTAAAACCCTTAAAACTTTTTGCCAAAAGGTTTTTACCTGTTGGGGAATGTAGTAGGAGATGTTGTCTTTCTTCACAAGCTTGCCCTTCTCCTCCTCCGATTTTAGGAAGTTTTTGAATGCTTCAGCTGCATACTTCCGGTCTCTATAGAATTTAGTACCCTCCTTCTGAAGGCCCGTGACCTCTACAACCAAGTTCTCATCAATTTGCCATATCTCCCCAAACAAGGTGAATCTGTTGTTACTCCAGCCTCTGGCAAAACCATGTGACATTGAATTCCTGCTTCCATGAAGCTTTTCCATATAGTCAGTAAAGCCATATATGTGAAGCCTTCTCCAAACTTTTCATTCACTCTTCCAATTTTTGCATCCTGGGGGCTCGATCTTGTTTAAGTTACCACCCATTTTGAGCTCCAAGTAGAAATACCCACAGCTATAATTCACAGTCCGCAGATGAAACCCCAAATGCTTGTAAATTCTGGAGTTACGGAACAGATACTCTTTCATGGTTTTGAAACTTATGTTTATGGCCGCACAAACCCAGCAATTATTGTTATAATCTTCCTCATGCATATGATCATGGAAATGATGCCAAAAATCACTCATTAACTGACAGTTAATCTGCCCCCAAGATCTGTCTTTGGAATTCATTCCCCAAAAAGTAATCATGAATTTAACTAGACCCATTGATACGATCAAAATATAATTGCTCTTTAACCTCCCTTTTACAATGAGTTTCTCCAATATATTTAACATCATTCTCTAAATTGACCTCTTCATTTGCTAAGAGATCCACTACCTTATTGCCTTCTCTTAGAGTATGAGTTATGCTAATACTAACATAGTTATTTAACAAATTTTTAGCACTTTTAACTTAGTAATATTCCAAGAGACGAATCTTGTACCTTTGAGGGCTTGGATTATGTTTAAGGAGTCCCCTTCGAGCCAGATATTTTTAAATTTGAATCCCTGAGCAAGCTGGAGGCTTTTTAACATGGCCAGAGCTTCGGCCATGTGATTATTTTGGACCCCAAAAGGAGAAGCAAAAGCTGTAATGGAGACTCCTTGAGCATTTCTGATAACTCCTCCACCACCCGACTTCCTGGGGTTTCCCTTAGCCACCCCATTGAAGTTCAACTTTATCCAATCATGATCAGGAAAATGCCAAACAATATTATCTCTCCTATTCTTATTGTCAGATCTGCAAACTTTATGTATTAGGTTCCATTCAGTGAGGATATCTTTTTCCATATCATTCATATCAGTAACAAACCATTGCTTATTATTCTTGTGAGGAATATTGATGTTCTCTTTTATAGCCCTGCAGATTTTTTCAAAAACCACCCGAGAGTTACACTTAGCTTCCCTAAATATTTTGTTATTTCTTTCTTTCCAAATGCCCCAGCAAATCATGGGGAGGGTCAAAGACCAAAGTTTCTTGATAAGATGACATTTGGTGGGGAAATTCCATTTCCAGATAATATCCTTGATACTCTTGTTCATAACCCAATTAACTTTCCATTTCTCCCACATCTTACACCAAATTTCCTAGGTAAAGGAGCAGTGAAAAAAGAGATGATCAACTGATTCTTCCTCTTTCTTCAATAGTTCGCATCTATTAGGGAATTTGAAACCTCTTTGGGCCAAATTGTCAAGAGTATGGGTACTATTATGAGAAGCAAGCCAAAAGAAGATATTGACTTTAGGGATCATAATGTTGTTCCAAACTTTACTCCAAATGGGATTACTGGTCTGAAAAAAAGTATTTTTGTAGGCTGAAGCAACCGTATATTCACCTATAGGGTTACTTTTCCAAAGAAAAACATCATCATAGTCTTTGTTAGGGGAAAAGGATAGCAGCTCCTTTTGGAGTAAGGAAAATCCAAAATATATAACATCAAGCCTCACCCATTTGTCCTCCTTCTAGTAGTCACACACCATAAGCCCAAACCTCCTTTTACATTCCTCAATAACTTGATTGTTGCCTTGATCATAAAGAGCTTCATTCTTCATCCAAGGGTCCTCCCAAAACCTTATTTTTTCGCCTTTTCCCAAGACCCATCCAGCTCCAGCTTTGGCCACTTTTATGGATTTGATAATACTATTCCAAATGAAGGATCCAATAGGGATGTCCTCAGAATTAAGGACCCCCTAGATAGGCTGATTCTAAATATATTTATCAAACCATATTTGATTCCAATCTTTCTTGGAATCATAAGCTCTCCATAATTATTTTGCTAGAAGAGCTTTGTTAAAGGTTTTTAGAGCTTTAATCCCCAACCCTCCTTTGTTCTTTGGTCTACAAAATTTGTCCCAAGCAACCAAGGATATCCTTTTTTTTCTTCAACTCCTGACCATAGAAATCTCTTCTGGATTCTTTCCAATGCTTCAGCAAATTTAGCTAGGATACCAAATAAGTTGAGGGCATAAACAGGGAGGTTCTGGAGTGTAGCTTGAAGGAGCTGTAATTTCCCAGCCTGAGATAAAATGGAACCTTTCCACCAAGCTATTTTTTTGTTGAGTTTATCAATCAACATGTTCCAAAAGGAATTTGGGGGGGTTAAACCCAAGGGAAGACCCAGATAGGTGGAAGGGAGCATATCCACCTTGCAACCAATAATTTTAGCAATTTTTTGTTGTCTTATGATCGGAGTGATCATAAAATATATATCCAATTTGTCCCAATTGACTTGCTGACTAGTAGCCAAAGCATAGGAATTAAGAGCAGTTTTGAAGGCCTCAGCCTCCCTAACAAAAGAATATCCCATGAGGATAGTATCATCAACAAACTGTTGATGAGAACAAAAAACATTAGCAGAGGAAGGTTGAATACCTTTGATGATTTTACTCATTTTCAGATTGTGTATCAATCTGCTCATGCTCTCAACCAAAATGGTGAATAGAATAGGAGATATTGGATCTCCTTGTCTAAGCCCCCTTGATGATTTAAAGAATTTTGTAGGAGTTCCATTAATTAGAATAGAAAACATAGGAGTGGTGATCAACTCTCTGATAATTTTGGTTATCTTTTCATCAAATCCAAAAGCCTCCATGATTCTGAAAAGAACATGCCAATCCACTCTATCATAAGCCTTCGCCAAATCCAACTTTATCAGGAAGCCTTATTTTTTAGCAGCAGTGAGGGAATGAATGTTCTCATGCACAAGAATGATAGAGTCCAATATCTACCTGCCTGGAACAAAACCTTTCTGCTCCTCAGAGATGATGAAGGGAAGAACAACCAAAATTCTAGTGGTCAAAACTTTGGATATGATCTTATAGAAAGAGTTACATAGACTTATTGGCCTGAATTTTCCCATAGAATCTGCCCCAGCAACTTTAGGGATTAGGGCAATAAACGTGGAGTTGAGCTCCTTAAGGATTCTTCTAGATCCAAAAATTTATTTGACCACATTAACTGTGTCCTCTCCCACAATATGCCAGAATTCCTGAAAGAAAAACATAGGGGAGCCATCAGGACCCAGAGCTTTATCCCCTTGAAATGAAAAGACAACTTTTTTAATTTCTCCAATAGATGGGATAGCAGATAGGGTATTATTCTGAATAGGATTAATGATCTTAGGAATGATATTAACCAAATTGTGTTGATGAGTATGATCAATGTCCTTGTTACTAGTGAGGAGTTGATTGAAGAAACTGACAGCTTCATCCCTGATTTCATCCTTATTAAGAAGAGTTTTGTCCTCTACAATAAGTCTTGAAATTCTATTCGCAACTTTATGTTTTAAAGAGGTCATGTGGAAAAATTTAGTTTCTGTCCCCAGCCTCTAGCCAAATCGCCTTGGATCTTTGCCTCTAGTAGATTTCTTCCCTAGAAATAATGTTGTGGAGTTTGACTAAGACATCATCTTCCATGGCTTTGGAATACTTTTTATAGCCATCTTTCTGTATTGAGTTTTGGATCTTCTCAAGATCCTCCTTTAGCTTTTTCTTTGAGTCAAAAATATCACCGAAGACCTTCTTATTCCATATCTTAATGTTGAATTTGATATTTTTAAGTTTTTTGGCAACTCTATACATGGCAGTTCCATTCACATCAATATTCCACCAGTTGGCAATAGATTTTTCAAGATTAGGGTGGGAAATCCACATCTTTTCAAACCAAAAAGGGAAGCTCTGATTATTCTTAAAATTCTCAGCAACAAAAGAAATGGGATAATGGTCCAAACCAATTCTATTAATAACATAAAGGGGGCATCTATGAGAAAGAATCTAGTCATTAGTGACAAGGGATCTATCAAGTCTAACTGAATGAGATCTTCACCATCCCTTCGGTTAGACCATGTGTAGGATGCCCCATTGACATCCATATCCATGAGAGAATTGAGATTGATAAAGTCCATCAAGTCTAATTTGCTATCCAATTGAGCTTGAGTACCCCCATATTTATCAATGTCTTGCAGGGGAGTATTGAAATCTCCCATCACTACCCATCTGTTCAAAGGGAAAGAATTTCTTTTTTGCTAAATTTTATCCCAGAATTTGCTTCTAGCAGATTTGGAGTTAGGGGCATAGATATTAGTAATAACACATTTCTTTCCATCATAGATGCTTTTAACTTTCAGGGATAAAATATTGCCATCTTCATCAATCATTTCTCCAGAGATGGTTTTCTTGTTCCAGAAAATTGCTACCCCTCCAGATGCTCCATTCGAGTTGCTGCCACATACTCCTCCATTTTTAAAGAAGTTTAATTTCTCCACTTTCTCTTTACTCATTTTGGTTTCCTGTACCAGAATAATATCCGTATTTTGATATCGAGTGAGGTTCCGTAATATATCCTGTTTATTGAGACCATTTAGGCCTCTGATATTCCAAGATATTACATTCATTTGGAAGCCTGAGGGCAGGATTCCTTTATGGTTCGCTACCTTCCATCAGCTATGTTTTTCTTGCTCCCCTGGTCCCTATGCCATTTCATAGTTTTACATCCCGGTGGGGATTTTGAAGAACCAAAATCAGCCTTGGACCTGCTTCTGGTTTTCACCCCATTAACGCCTCCTACCTTCTTAGTTATTATTTTCTTTCCATTTCCTATTATGTTTTCTTCTTGTTCCTCTCTAGGCTCATCTTGCATATTACTCCATAGTTCTCTTCTTTTCTGGGATGATGTGGGCATATCAACTCCAATATTCTGGAATAATGTATTTAAATTTACCTGAGGCGATCCAAACTTGTTGTTCCTTCCAAGTTTGATTTCATGTTCTTCAAATTCATCTATTTTTGATATAGAGTCTTGAAAGACCTCATGATGAGAATCGGTGATATTCTCAATCTCACCATCTTCAAGTGTCTCTTCACTGATTTCATTCTCCTTCTCCTGTGTCTGTAGAGCCTCAAAGGTATTGACTGTTTTGATCTCAAACTCCCTGATTTCATTCTTTTTTTTCTCCTTCAAAGGGGGATTCTTAGGAAGGTCATTTCTATCTCCTTCTGATGGTTCTGATATATTGACAGAGCTTCTTCTTTTTCCTTCCAACTTGTTACCTTCTTTGTTATTGTTCTTTTCTTTCCAAACCTATTTGTGGATGTTTATCATCACAGGTTTTTTAGGTTTGTTGGGGCAAGCCCTAGCCCAGTGACTAGCTTTTTTTGCAAGAGAACCACACAAAGGGGAGTGATTCAAACTCTATTGACTGTTGCCATAATCCAAGTTTGGAGCTTATATCAATAGTGCTAGGAAGGTCCATATTCTGTGAAATGTTGACACAAATATGCGCATAAACCAATCTTTTGCGAGCTGTTGTCATTGGATCTATCACAACAAGCTCTCCAAAGGAGTTAGCAATTCCTGAGAAAACATCCTCCACCCAATATTCCAACGACAACCCTGGCAGCCTTACCCAAACCGGAGCAGAATCAAAGAAAGAGTCATTGAGTTCCATGTTAGGAGACCATTTTCTAATGGATAAAGAAGATTTACCAAAGATCCAAGGGCCACCACTTAATGCAACTTCCATATCTTCCCCACAAGAGAATGAGAATACAAAAAAACCTTTGGACAGGGCAGAGACATCAACCTGACCTTTCATTCTCCATTTTCTCTTAACAAAAGACCTAACATCCTCAATATTAAGTCGAGGTCCAACAAACTTCCCTACCAAAGAAAAATCCATTAAAGAGATACTATGATCGATAACCAAATTAGGAATCTCAATAGCAAGCTTACCCGTTTTATTATCTGATATATCTTTCACAAAGGGGAAAGACAATTTACCAGTCAGTTTTCTAGATGCTTTCCTTGCAAAAAGACTATTCCAGGGTTTGGAAACTTGCCCCTCGATATTTTCTAAGTCAACTTTCACCACCTCGGGGCTCGATTCATGGGAATCTTTCATCTTTTTGCGGTCAGGAGGAGGGTCCCGTAGCCATGGGTCCCCATCCTGTCTCCCATCCTCATCATCCATTGCTTGTCCTTGAGCTGCAGTGGATTCAGAACCAAAGGATCTAGCCTCGTTGTTCCCTCCATTTCCCGATTTCAAATTTCCCACTGCATTCGTTGTTCCCTCCATTATCTTCTTTGTGTCTACCTAACATGTTACAAGAACACAATTAAGAGAATATATTCTATGACTCATGGTTGTTGGTTTAGTCGACCTTGCTATCAAGGTTGATGACTTGTATATATAGGTGATATACTTATGTAATTTAGGTTTCAGTATTGTGTTTGCATTATCAAAGAGAGGTAAATGTGCGAACACAAATATATCATTTAGCGAAGTGTTGAGGTGTGTTTGGTGTTGTAGAGAAGACAACTATGCTTAACCAAAACTATCATCAGGCATTTGTAGATGCTATCATTGCAGTTCATTTCTTTCAGATTGTAGCCTGAATCATATTGTAAGTCAGTGAGACTTCCTAAGGGTTGTAGCCTTCCGGGCATATATCTTTTGAGCAATGAGCTCTAGGAAGTGTTCCTGAATGCATGTGTATTCCCCATTGTAATATTTTCACATACTACTGCTGAGTATCATCTTACTATGGTTAGGTTCCCACCATTTTTTTTCCCTTAACTGGGTTTTCCACTTCAAAATCTTGGTGTTATGTGTTGTGATGTTAATTTTCTTATCTATTTGTTACTGTAGTTTATCAGTTTATGTTTTGGAATTTAATTTTCAGTGATCTGGTGAAGATTGATTCACCCCCCCCCCCCCCTCTCAGTCTTCCTTCTTGATTGTTGCTAACAATTGGTATCAAATTTGGATCCTTCGATAGAAGCTTAATCACTTGAGGAGAACTGGAATTGAAGCTCAAGGTGCATTTGAAATGTCTTGGAGAAGATTATTGGAAGATAACTAAGAATGCCTATGTTGTTCCTCAGAATGGACCATCCACTCCCAATGAGGTTCAGGAAGTTGAATATAACATCATATCAAAGGAAGAATTACATTGACTGATTCAAAAATGACAAATGCTATGGAACTTCAGACCGCACATGAGATCTAAGAGAATCTTGAGATCCTGTATGAAGGTGATAGTCAAGTAAAAGTTGTTAAGTTGCAGAGTTTAAAAGGAAAGTATGAGACATTGAAGATGGGAGATGATGAGAACATACATTCATACATGGCTAAGGTGAATGATCTTTTCCTTGGTATCAGATCTGTCGGTGGAAAGATTGAAGAAATAAGATTGTTGCTAAGGTGTTGAGATCTTTGCCTCCTACTTATAAACATAAGGTTGCTGCTATTGATGAGATCCAGAGTGTGACTACAGTGACAAGAGATGTATTGGTTGGAAAACTTATTGCATTTGAGTTGAGAGAATTTGGAGAATCACGTGGAAAGTCAAAGACAACATTCAAGGCATCAGCATCTATGTCCAGTAAGCATAAATATGATCCTGATGAGTGCAGGATATCCAGATATGAAAGAGAAAGGAGAGAGATAGTTGAGCATGAAAGAGAGCTAGAAGAGCTTGAAGCATTGATTGCCTGGAGATTTCCTAAAGATGTCAGTAAGTATGATGGAAAAATTTTCCCTTGAAATTTTTTTCTTGTAATAAGATAGGACATTTTTCTTCTAGATGTCTGGAGAGAATGGATAAGTATGACATACATGATAATTTTGATAGGAATGATAGATATGAGAAGCATGAGAAGTATGATAAGCCTTACAAGTCTAACCAAAAGTTTAGGAACCAGAAGAACTGTTATAATGCTGCAAATGAAGGTGTTACAGATGAAGAATCAAAAGGAGATGAAGTTGTGTGTGTTGCCATTAAAGAAGATAGACCCGTGCCTATTGATTCCACTATTTGTTTTGTTGAAGAGAAAGCTTTGGCTACAACGGTAGAAGAAAAAAGTGAATGGGTGATTGACAATGGTTGTTCAAATAATATGACCAGTGATAAAATAAAATTTGTGAGCATGGAAAGGTATGATGGTGGAATAGTTAGATTTGGTGATGACAAAGCTTGTGTAATATGTGGGAGAGGATTTATTTCTTTTGATGGTAAGAATAAACACTGATGGCATTTTGTAAGTTGAAGGATTGAAGCATAATCTTTTGAGTGTTGGATAGATGGTTGATAAGGGTTAAGATCTACAATTCAAAGATGGTAAATGCAAGATCTTGAATGCCTCTGGTATAGAGATTGCATTTGGGACTAAGACTGAAGGTAACATTTTTCATTTGAATGCTAGTGAGAAAAGTTGTTTGATTTCTAAGATAGATGAGAGTTGGTTGTGGCATAAAATAATGTGTCATGTAAACATTGACTCGTTGATCTAGATCAGTTCTATACAATTTGTTAGGGATCTACCTAAGATTGTTAAACCTGCAAATCCAGTAGGTAAGGAATGTCAGTTGGGTAAGCAAACAAGAATTTCTTTCAAGAGTAAACGATATACATCAGATGGAATATTAGATCTTGTGCATACTGATATGTGTGGACCTACAAATGTTAGAAGTGTGCAGGGTGATAGATACTTTATGCTGCTAATTGATGATTATTTCAAAATGATGTGGGTTGTCTTTTTGAAGGAAAAATCAAAAGCATTTGAGAAGTTCAAGATATTCAAATCTAAATTTGAAACTAAGTAACTGAGTCCAGATTGAAGTTGAAGTGTCTGAGATCTGATAGAGGTGGACAATTCTATTTCGGTGAGTTCAATTCTTTCTGTGAGATGCATGGAATCAGAAGACAACTATCTGCTCCTAGGACCCCACAACAGAATGGGATTGTTGAAAGGAAGAACCATATTGTTTTAGATGTTGGAAGAACCATGTTGATTGAAGGAAATGTTATGAAGGTCTTCTAGAGAGAATCTATTAGCACTTTAGTCTATACATTCAATAGAGTTCATATCAAAGGTGATACTGGTAAGACTCCTTAAGAGCTTTGGTTTAGTCAAGTTCCTACTATGAAATATTTCAAAGTTTTTGGTAGCAAATTCTATATCAAGAGAGATGAGGATATTGGAAAGTTTGATGCTAGAAGTGATGAAGGTATCTTTTTGGGATATTCTGCAAATAGCAAAGCCTATCGATGCTATAACAAGAGACTGAGAAAGATAGTTGAGAGTCCAAGTGTGAAGGTGCATGAAAATCATGGGAAGGAGATTAGAGCTTATGATGGAGGTAAACATGTTGTTTGAGCTCCTATTCAGCCTGAAGAACCTAAGCAGAATGATCTAGTAGAGACTGTAAATCCGGATGTTGTTGGTTATAGTGATGATGTGCAGGAACCTGAAGATCGGAACAATCAAAAGACTCTGAGGTATGTAAGATTGAATCATTCTGAGAATCAGATTATTGGTGATAAGAATAAAGGTGTGATGACTAGAAGAAAGTTATTTGCAGAAGAAATATGCTTGATTTCTAAAGTTGAACCTAAAGATGTTGTTGAAGCCTTAAAGATGGTAACTGGATTAGAGTCATGGAAGAAGAGTTAGATCATATTGAAAAGAACAATACTTGGGAATGTGTACCTCGACCTAGGGACAAAAATGTTATTGGTACTAAATGGATTTTTAGGAACAAATTGAATGAACCTGGCAAAGTAGTCAGAAATAAAGCCAGATTGTTCTGCAAAGGATATTCACAACAAGAGGGAATTGATTATGAAGAAACTTTTGCTTCAGTTTCCAGAATTGAAGTTGTTAGATTGTTGCTTTCTTATTTTTCTTATAAAGATTTCAAGGTATATCAGATGGTTGTTAAATCTACATTTTTGAATGGTGATCTAGAAGAAGTTTATGTATTGAACAACCTGATGGATTCTCATTATCATATGATGGAGACATGGAATGTAAGTTGAAGAAAGCACTTTATGGATTGAAACAAGATCCTAGAGCCTGGTATGCTAGATTAGAAAAATACTTGCTAAAATTGGGATTTATCAAAGGTGTTGCTAATAGTAATCTATACTTTAAGATTGAAAATGATAACATTTTGATTGTTGAAGTCTTTGTTGATGACATTATCTTTGGTGGTGATGATAATATGAGTATGAAGTTTTCCGGTGATATGCAAAAATAATTTGAGATGTCTATGATTGGTGAGATGAAATTTTTCTTAGGTTTGCAGATTGCACAGACAAGAAAAGGTATCTTTATATCTCAAAGTAAGTATGTGAAGGAATTGTTGAAGAAGTTTGGACTAGATGATTCCAAATCGGTTGGAACTCCTATGGTGACTGGTTGTAAATTGTCTAAAAATGATGAATCTCCTAAAGCTAATCATATTTTGTAAAGATCTATGGTTGGTGGACTGCTATATCTTGTTGGCATTATAACAGAAAAGGGAGATTGTTGGCATTTCAATAAGGATATTGAGAAGGTTGTTTGATTATGGATATAACTAATTAAGGATGTTTTACTGTCTTAATATTATTATTTTGTCATTGATATCAAGAAATTGATTTTCTAATTCAGTATGATGTTGCCATATCTTAAGAAGTATGTTTTGAATAGAATTAAGATGTCGGTAAAAGACACAGAAAGAATATGATGAATGAGGGGAAGAATAAGTTATTCAATGGGCAACTATTACCGAGTCAAACAATGATGAGATCATGATGTTTAGATTGTTTTAACATCATACATATGTTGTTAATTGTAAGGTTGATAATATAGTATGTTACCGAGCAAAGAACCTAGTCAGTAAACCCTAAGGAACCTAGTCGGTAAACCCTAAGGTTATCGCTATCGGTTAATGAAGGCGTAATGTCTATCGAGTAAAGTTTAGTATTCATCGAGTTGCAACCGAGCTATAACAGAATGCATTAAATGATTACAAGCATTATTTAATGAAGGAAGCTAATGAGCTAGAACTGATTAAATGATTGGTAAGCCGTAAATGAAGTTTGTTAATAATCTATGGCAAAGGAAAATCGACAGGAAGATCTACAGTTCATATTGAACCGCAATACCCTAGCACAAGTTCCAAGAAATATATGCAAGTTCCTAGGCGGGGTAAAACATTTTCAGATCAAAGGATACATTGAACCTAGACAAGATTGAAGATCTGATGGTTATGATTGATCATGGGAAATGTGATCAAGGAGATTAAGCGGTTAGCAATTGTTTATAAATAGAGAATTGTTTATAAACAATGTATGCGGGCAAGTGTATGCACAGGGATGCTACATAGTGATTACAGAGCACAAAAGCTTGAAGACTTGTTTGAATAACAGAGTATAGAAGCCCAGCAGATGGACAAGATTAGTTCTATGTCTAGATTGTATTGAACAAATAAGAATTTGCTTTAGCATTTTTAGATGTGAAGTTGCAGATATATTTTATTACTGTTATTTTGTGAAGTAACAAAAAATCTTTTAACCGAGTGGACTTAACAGTCTTATTTGTAAAATCCTCTAGCAAGGTGACATTCTGAGTGAGTGTTTGAAATCCTTTAACAAGGTCACTTCTAAAAAAGTGAAGATCCTAACAGATCTAAGGGAAATCCCTTAACCGGGTCACATCTAGCAATGTGTTTGTAATCTTTAACAGGATTTGCTTTTAACCAAGCATACTCTAGAAGAGTATATTTCTTAGTGGGTCTGAAATCCCACAGTGGTTTTTCCCTATTTGGGTTTCCACGTTAAATCTGGTGTTATGAGGTTTATGATGTTTATATGCTTTTGAGTTTGCATGTTTAATAGTTTTGGTTATATTACTATAGTATATGTTATCGAGGTTGAATCTAATGTTTTTATGGAAGATTAAGTTTGTATGATTCACCCCCCCCCCCTCTCATCTTGTTAGCTTGGCATCTATACTAAACATTTAGTATCAGAACTATCATGTCTTACTCAAACTAGGCCTGATATTATGCATGTCGTGTGTATGGTTGCTAGATATCAAGTTGATCCGAAGGAGAGTCATGTCACCATTGTTAAAATAATATTCAAATATCTAAAGGTAACTAAAGATTATGGTTTATGGTATCCAAAGAATGATGATTTCATGGTGTGTGCTTACACTGATGCAGATTGGGCAAGTGATGTTGATGACCAGAAGAGTACTACCGGTGGAGCACTCTTTTTAGGTAATAAGTTGGTTTCATGGGCTAGCAAGAAACAATATTCAGTATCTTTATCTATTGTTGAAGCTGAGTACATTGTTGCTGCTAGTAATTGCACTCAAATAGTTTGGATGAAGATTTTGTTGAGAGATATTCGAGTTATTTATGATGAGCCTACTATTATATACTGTGATAATTCCAGTTCTATAAACATGTCCAAGAATCCAGTGCAACATTCAAAAAGTAAGCATATATCAATCAAATATAATTACTTGAGAGAGCAAGTCAGTGAACAAAAGGTGAAGCTGGAATATGTATCTATAAAGGAACAAATTGTTGATATTTTCACTAAGTTGTTGCCTACAGATACATTTGTCTATTTAAGAGACAAGTTAGGGGTATCCACCCCTCCTGATGAGAAATAGATGCATTGAATTGCATCGATCCAGTGGAATTTAGAGCCTTGTTCTTTTATCCAGATTGATGAGTTGGTGTTGCTCCTCTACTGGAGTAGTCTATTGATTTGGTTCTATATCACAGGGGAATAGAGATTCATGTCTCTGTTTGGTTTTCTATTTTGGTGATCTTTGGCATTGTTGTCAAAGGGGGAGAGAGATCATGTGAAAAATTGCTTTATCTATCTTGATCTTAGGGGGAGTTTGTTGGTGACATCTTCTTTCTTTGCATTGATTGTTTTTTACATTCATATGTTGTCATCAATGTCAAAGCGGGAGATTGTTTGATTTGGTTGTTCATTGCTACTTCTAGGATATGTTGTTGACATTGATGTCAACATATTCTTGTGAGTTATTCTGGTGAGTTTGGGAAGAGTTTTTGGTCTGGTTTTGTAGTTTGGTTGTGATGATCAATTTTTTGCAGAATCCAGTATTTCCTCCAGTATATTCCAGTGTGATCAGATCTTGTGTTGAGACTTTGGATTATTGTTTGGTATGATCTTTTGTATCTTCATTTCTAATGGTTCATAATTTTCTTCTCCGCAAGTTATCTTTCCTCATGACTGTTGTTGATTGGTTGTGATCTTGAGCTTTGAGATGTTGACTGATGAAGATTTGAAAAGAGGTATTGGTGCAATTGTTTCGAATGATTCTAATGTGATTTTTGGTGTTTCCTAGTCATGTCCAATTTGTTTTGGCAATTTGCATTGATTGTTGTGCAATTTTTTGGTGATTTCTATGAATTGGTGATGATTTGCATGTTATGCAGTATTTCTGGTGGTGTAGAGGTGTTGCGGTTGATCTTGGCAGGATTTCTGGTGGATGTAATCTTTTGGCAATTTGAATTAGGTTCATTCTATGTAATGTAAATCATAATATTGGTCCAGTGGTCGATCTGTGTATCATTTAATATAATTTTTGTAATCATGAGTTGAGGGTTGAGGGTTTAGCTGACCTTGTTATCAAGGTTGATGACTTGTATATATAGGTGATATACTTATGTAATTTAGGTGTCAGTATTGTGTCTACATTATTAGAGAGAGGTAAATGTGAAAACAAGGATATATCATTCAACAAAGTGTTGAGGTGTGTTTGGTGTTGTAGAGCAGACAATTGTGCTTAACTGAAACTATCAGCGAGCATTTGTAGATGCTATCATTGGAGTATATTCCTTCTGGATTGTAGTCTGAATCATATTGTAAGTTAGTGAGACTTCCCTGAGGGTTGTAGCCTTCTAGACATATATCTTTTGAGCAATGATCTCTAGGCAATGTGCATGAATCCATGTGCATTCTCCATTGTAATATTTTCACATACTACTATAGAGTATCATCTTACTATGGGTAGGTTCTCACCGTGGTTTTTCCCTTAACCAGGTTTTCCATGTCAAAATCTTGGTGTTATGTGTTGTGTTGTTAATTTGCTTATCTATCTGTTATTGTAGTTTATTAGTTTATGTTTTGGAATTTAATTTGATGTGATCCGGTGAAGACTGATTCACTCCCCTATCAATCTTCCTTCTTGATTGTTCCTAACATTATATCCCTAAGATTATGGATGTTATATTTACATAAAATAATAAAATACCGAAAGTAAGGATTATATACATTATTTACCTCTCCACCTAGGTAGAAAATATTGTGCCTGTACGCAAGAAGAATGGAGAAATAAGGATATGCATTGACATCATCAATCTAAATTAGTCCTCCTTAATAGACAACTATCATTTTCCAAATATGGATCACATTCTACAAATGGTCATTGGAGAAGAGATGATGTCTATGTTTTGTTGGATTTTTAGGATATAACTAAGTTAGTGTAGATAAGAAAGACCACCACAAAATGACCTATTGTTCACCAAAAGTGATAACCCAAGTATACCTGCAATCCTTCTATGAAATAGCCAATTTCAGTCTATGAAACACACCAGGGCTTGGAAAACATAACATAGGATCCTAATTGATCCTCTTGCACTTTAGGTTCTGCTAGACCTAGGGGGGGACACCCTTTGATGCTTTGAATACAACAATTACAAACACATAACTGCATCAACACTAAGCAGATAGATCATTTCACAAGCTCACCAAATCTAGAAACACACTACAAATTGGCTAGATCTGTATAAATCATAAATGAAAATAGAGCTTGGAATGAGAAGAACACACCCCTAAACATAAAGGGAAATAGATTTGTCTTTTAAATTATTTGATCTGAAAAACATCCCCAAACTTGCCAGACCAGTGTCTTATCCAAGGGCAACAGAGTCACACATCAAACTATAAATGAGAGCTTATGCTGCAACTCCATCTTCATTATTAAATATTCATGCATTTAATGCCTTGCATAAATACATTACTCAGCTCACTCACAGAAAATATCAAATCTAGAAACTATATTCCATTATTCTGATTTATTACAGAATTTAAATTCTTCCTTGAAGAATCCCTGCAAACAATCACAATTACCTCCTTGAGATAACAAATCTCAGCCTCCTTGAGGATCTGATTTGAATATAATGAAAATACAAATCCAGAGACAACTTCTGTGTGAATTTGTGCATGCCTTACATACACAAGAACCTGCAACTAAGAACACTTATAGCAAAGAATTGAACTCCATTACTGAAAAGATAGCCTTGCTCTGTACAATCTTGAAGAATACTCAGAATTGGAAGCCATGAAAAAATGGAGCCCTTCTCCAAATTTCTGGAACCCTTACAAATGAGAAGAATTGGGAATAAAAAGAGGAGGGAAAAAAATCAAATCTGCAACTAAATTGCCAAGTGTCTCCTCTCTAACTGAATTTCAATCTTGACCAAATTGCTTCCAAAATATCTGATCTTCACCAAAATTAACTTCAGATTCCTCATTTTGAGAGCTTTCCGAAAATATATAGCACTTCATACTTTGGCCAAAAATTGAGCCCTGCGCGAATTAATTCCCCAATGTGCACCATCATTTAAATTTTTGAATTATTCATATAGTTGAAACTATATCATTAACTGATTTTAAATTTGATTTTTGGCTCTGATTATGCTCTGACGCTTTGCCACGTGGCCAGACCTAATTGGTCAAGGGGGTCTACTGGGCACCACCTCAGATGATACCTCATCTATTTGCCACGTGTCTGCTTGCTTGTCGTCCACATCATCGCCACCTTTGCGCCACATCATCGCCACCTCACCGGGACCCGCCTACTGGACATCTAACTATACCCGCCACCTGTGCACCACCTGGCTTTTGCCATTTCACAAGCTCTAACTTTCGTGCATTTTTCCTTCACGAAGAAGCGCGAGCCGTTGATCCCCATCGAACTTGCTCGACCTTTACCATGCTGCATTTTCGCCCTTTTTGCCATTTCGTGTTTCGCCATTTCGCAGGGCTTAACTGGCAAGCAACTTCGGCCTATGAAACCACATGGAGCGTCCGATCGGCTAGAACCTGCATGATCTTTACCCTTTTTTCAATTTCGCAGGGCGTAACTCGCATGCATCTTCGGCCCACAAAATCACGCGCTTCATCGGATCATCTCGGACGTGCTCACTGGTTAAGCTGACCTTTCTCTGCAAAACTTGCCTGTTTGCCTCGAGAAGTGTGCTTGCATGGGGTCCACCTAATCGCCGCTCAGTCACCTCCTCCATTGCCTTGAGATCCGTGCTCACGCATGGGCCCACCTTGGGTGCCCATAGGCACCGTCCGTCAAAAGCCTTTATGGCTTAGACATTATAGATGGGTTTGTTTTTGCTTATAAATACCAAAAGGTACCACTTCCTAGCCAATGTGGGATAAAGTTATTTGCCTGTAACTGCATTTTTGGAGATTTTCCTGAGCACTTTCATGGTGATTTCTTGCATTTGATTAAAATCTTCTGAGATTCCTTCTTCATTACCGCATGCAAGGAGAGGTTCGAAGTTGACTAATGCCCTACAACATTCCAAAATGGATTTGCAGAAGCTTCATTACCTCTTAATCAAAACCATCCATCTGTTTTACTGGTACGGGTTTTAAAATTGCCTTGCAAGCAGCATCAACCTTGCGAGCATTACCATCATCATCAGCATAACTATCTCCTGAAAAGAATCTCCTCAATCCTGACGCATCCTCTTTATCATCATATTCAATATGAGATGGTAAGACAGTACCCAGACGATGCACATCAGAGCGGCTTTCTGGATAAACTGGCAAAGGATGACCATGATCCAATCTCCCTGATCCATATTCAATTCCCTCTAACTGATAAAATATCTGGTTATCCCTCCTCCTCTGAGGATATTCAGGACTGCGATCAAAATTATCCCTATTGTACTTACAACATTCATTCCTTTTTTCAGTTCTGAACCTTCCTGGCGACCATGCTTTTTGCCAGAGCGATTAAGGAGCAAGTCGGTGGGAGAATCTCAACCATTACCTAATCGCCTAGGTGCATACTCCTTCTTTTTTGACGGATAAAGTGCATGAAGATCCCTCCTATTTGAAACCTCAACCATGGAACGCGTGTTATAATCGAGCTTCCTTCTTGGTCCAATACTTTTACGTGGACTGCCTAGCTCACATTGGATTTGGGGCTTTCTACTGCACATGCAATGTCTGCAACGCACTTGGCCAATTCCACTCTGCAATCTTTCAACAAACAAATATGTGCCTTCATCGCATTAGTAACATAAGCAAGTGGATTAAACAAAAGAATCCATGATAGGAAGATCACTGCCATTGTGGTTTGTGGGCTGGTATTACAATCCGCATCATCCTATAAATATAACAGCCATGCTTTTGTGTGAGAATTTCAACCCCCTTTTCACTTGCCACATGAGGGAGGGAGTTACTTTCATTTAATAGAGGGTTATAAACCCCATTCCACCATCATAGTCCTTAGCATATTGCCTCTCACGCCTTCTTTCAACTCCATGTCACGCAGAGGGGGGAGCTGGCTGGTATTTGTTGGAGGGATATGGGGGTTAAGCCACCGCTGGAGAACTTCATACACCATGCTGCATTTACAACAATGTTACACCTGCAAAATACCATATGAGAGGAGGGGAAGAGGACTTTGGACCAGCTAATTGCATTTGCTTTAATTTTCTCCATAGCTTGAAAACCCATTTAAGGCGTTTGTCCTCCAGAATAAGATCCACAACATTCCCTCTACTTCTTAAGAAACCACCATAGTAGCTACTTGCCTAATTTTAGATTTTATTCAAATACTCTCCTCACTTTATCACACTCAAATTTGATCCATGCTATAGGAGAGCACTTCATGCTTGCTGCAAAATCACTTGCACTGCTCTATGCTTCTATAAGCTTTGGTTCCAAAACATTTCCCCATTTTCTTTCTAACCTCTCCAATAGAGATTTTGCATACTTATATATATTTGTCCCCAAGAGATTGAATGCCATTGCATTCCTAAAAACAACAAGTCTCACATCTTCCCACATTTCAGGAACACTACGTAATTCCTGAACCCACTACTCCAGAGTAAACTGTAATGAGAAGATTTGTGACAAATCCAATTGCTCACACTTAACAAAATCAAAACATTTGAAGAATGATATTAGAAATGTGAAGACCAAGGCATGGGAAGATGCATTTCCATGAAATATGAAGAGTTTGCCACAAAATTTAATGCACTGGCATGAGCCAGGTCGGGCCCCAAAGTGGGTCCGACTAAAAAAAAAATTGTTTTCATACAACTGACCTTTGAAAGGCTTCAAAAACCTCAAACATACCTCTGGAAATGATCAACATCATTTTCGGATCATCAAACTAAAATGTGCAACCTTCAGGCGATTACGCCACATTTTCGCATTTAATCGTGAAGACGTAATTTTCAAACCTGTCAAAACAACTTTCTGGAGCTCGCCATCTGACAGGCGTGTACTTTGATATGCAAGCATGAAATATACCAAATAGTTTCTGAAGATGAGTTCTAAGTGAAGAGATATTAATCAGCGAAAATGACAAACTGGCTTTGTCGACAATGCGGACCTGATGAAGTCAATGTCCTGGCAACACATGACGCCTTTCTCAAAAATATCAAATGACCTCCGTAGGCCCTCAAATTCAGAACATAGGTACCTTAAAGTACATATTAAAACTTGGAAAACTCAGTTCGATCACAAGACTGATAGGATGCAAATGGTGCACTCACAAAAATGGTTACATTAACTGATATAACAATGGAAGCGCGGATAACTGAAAATGATAGCTAAATGAATCCTTTTGGAAACCGATCAAACGGATTGACAGAGGCTTGAAATTTGAAACGTAGCTCATCATTTATAATGAAATTAGCCTAGAACAAACATTATGGCATGATGAATACTGAGGCAACTTTTACACTTGTGCGAAACAGGGCTCCGACTAGTTGTCGAAACAGGGACTTGCCAAAACACACAAACTGCAAACGGATTTGGCTATGAAAACTGAGCAAATGGATTCGTCAAGACTTGAAATTTTGTAGATTGACTCATATTTATGCATAGAATTGAATCCATTTTTAATTTTTTCATGACGATCAACAGGGAAAAAGATGTAATCTCTCAAAGTCGGCTACTCAATGAAATCTGCATTTGTGCCTAAAATGCACTTTCAGATCACCCCTCGAAATGGGTACCTAGTAAACTTCTCCAAACTGAATTCTGAAAGTTGCACATCACTAAATAGGCCAAATGAAAGGTGTAGGACATGAATCCTGAGCCTTACCCTTCAAAAATCATTTGGCTCCATTCTGCCCTCTCTCTATCTAGGCCACCTGAATGAGGTTAGGTGCCTTTCTGAACATGCAGAGAAAATTTTTTGAAATGGGCCTCTAAACTTGACTCAGCTTTAAATAGTCCCAACATGACCTTCTTTATGCCTTGTGATACATTTGCTTACAATCTCATGCTATTTGGATTGATTAATATAGGGGATATGTTTTATTGAGCTATGGAACTATCATTTGGGGATCTAAGGAACAAGATTATAGTGATCTACCTAGATAATTTAATTTTTTTTTTTTAAAGGAGATAAAATCACCTTAAAGATCTAGAAATGATTTTGGAAAGATCCATAGAACATGGCATCTCGCTTAACCCCAAGAAGTTAGTTTTCAGTGTTACTGAAGACAAACTCGTAGGACACATTTTCTTGAAGGAAGGAATTGGGATTAATCTTGATCGAGTTAAGTGCATTCAACAATTGAGCTTTACATCTAGCAAGATAGGTGTGAAATCCTTCTTTGATCAAGTCAACATTTTAAGAAAGTTTTTTCCAAATTTTTCTAAAATTACAAAACACATAGTGGATATGATGAAAGAGAAACAAAGTTTTAAGTAGAATTATTTTGGTAAAAAAGGTTTTAAATATATTAAGGAAGCTATTGCACATGCACCTAACCTAGTTCACCCTAAAATTAACAAAAAATTTATCATCTATCTATATGCATTTGAACATACCATGTCAAATATTCTACTACAAGCTAATGAACAAAAAATTTAAGCACCAATTTCTTTCATGGATGTTCCACAAAAAAATAATGAGATAAATTATTCTTAATTAGAAAAACATGATTTTGCAGTAAAGGAATACAACCAAATCAAGTTCTATATCTTGCATTCTCACACTAAAATTTATGTTCCTAACTCAACAGTCAAAAGTATCCTCACTCAACAAGATATCTATTGTAATAAAAGAGGGGCATGGGTGGCTAAGGTATAGGAGTACAAATTGGATATTAAACCAACCAAGATAGTTAGGGGATGAGGTTTGTGTAAACTAATAGTTGAAAATGAACACAAATTAGTTGAAGAACTCTCGATGGTCTTATTAGAAATAATGCAGGATCCTTGGTTTTCTAATGTTGCATACTTTTTTACTTATGTTGCAACAAGAATTTTGTTGTTAGAATGACATGCAAGATTTGATCCATTGAAAAAGAAAGATGAAGAAGTATGATTATTAATTATTCTCACAAAAAACAACAACAACAATAGAAAACTTTCGAAAGATGACAAAAATATGCACCTCGAAGAGTTGGTCCTCGTTAGAGACTTGCTCTCTCCATACATGGAAGGTAACCATTTCAACCTTGTCATACTTCTAAAATCCAAGCTTTGGCCTCGTGTAACGTAATACACTTTGCAATAGAATGTCATCATTTCATCTCCCTATTGTCTTATCACTAGTCATATTCCCATCAAGTTGAATATCGTGCTCAAGGCAGTATGGCTCGCAACATGAATTTTTTACCTAGATTTCAACTTTCCAAATGTGAATTGATATGTACTCCCTCATGGTCATTGAAGAAAGATCCTCAAAAACCCCACAATATTAAATATCAAAACCCTTGTTAAGACTATACATATATTACATGCAAAAGAATTGAATACATATAACTAGAAGCTTTATGAAAACGTATGCAAAGGCATCCACATAAAAGCATATTCGAGAAATTAATGCCAATGTTCTCTCATGTTTTGCACACCAAAAATACTTGTGTATTTGATCTCCTACCAGTGTGTCTACGCATATGTATAATCTCAATGTTATTAATATATACTCTACTATCATATTTGTCTTCTTCTCAAAGTGACAAAGGACACACAATAATAATAGTGCATAGTAAATAACTAAATAACTCACACAAAAATCAATACTCTCCTAAACTATCAACTATACTATCCAATAAAAATTACAACTCATGCACTCTCATTTTCCACAAGATTCCTATGAGGGAATTACACTTAGTCCACCTCTGATATCATATTGAATTTAATGTACACAAGAATATTATTCCATTTTCACACTTTTCCATTCAATACATTACACACTTGTACAGGATCTCGATCTCCTACTGATGAGAACACAATTATACTGAGGGAGGGGAAGGGAGGTGAATTAGTATAACAATGACTTTTATTTATTAAAACTTTATCAATCCAAATAGAATCATTTACTCAATATCAATAATCATGCACATGAGAAGAACACAACACAATATTTGTGTTGAAAGAGAAAACTGCAACAAATTAATGCTTTTATATAAATTCTTCTTCTTACAAAGTACATAGGCACCAACCCCTCATTCATTTCATGAACACCAACCCACTAGAGGCAACAACCCTTAATTTAGTTTGTGAGTACCAACCCACTAGAAGCACCAACTCCGAGTTCTAAATTTGTAGGCACCAACCTCTACTACTAAATTTGTAGGCACCACCCTACTAGAGGTACCAACTCCCAAAAAAAAATTCCACCTTATAAATGTTGCTTTTGTTGAACATGTGACAAGACTGAGAGGGGGGTGAATCAGTCTAAAATTTTAAAATAGATTAATTATAAACATCACCAACTATCATAGAAATAACAAATCAATCATCAACATGTGAACACTAGATTTATGTGGAAAACCCAAATAGGGAAAATCCATGGTGAGAATCTAACTCACAATATGAATATGAATGATTACAAATTTTAAGGCTCACTGCCTAGGAGAAACAACACCTAATAGACTTTCAAGGCTAAGGCACATTGCCTCAAGGCAAGATACAAGTTCTTACACAACCAAGGCTCACTACTTCAGGGAAAGATACAAGTTGTTGCAGAAGGACATGTTGTAATTAGCAATGAATGAAATAGTAGAATTGAAATTGAGAAGGGTCTCCTGAACATGAAATGGTCCTTGAACAACTGAATCAAGCAACCAATATCATGGCAAACATCTTTGATAACCACCACTATCACAACACACTATCTCACTGAATATATCACCTTCAAAACTCTAACTTTTGCACTCTCAAATTTGCTTACACATCATTCACATGCTCTTCTCATCAATACACACACAATCCATATAGAATACTTTCAACACATACATTCACATTCCTTAAATATGAGATAGATTATTGAAAACTTAATTGAGAGTTGGCCAAAAATAGAATAAACATTATTACACAAAATAAGCCACCCAGACCAAAAATACTCAGAGCGCTCCGCTCTAGGAGAAAGAGGGGACCAAAATACATCACAATACATCCAAGTCCAAGATGAATCCAATGATCCACACATGGTAGTATATTCTCTAAAGACGCTACCAAATGTAACATGTAGAAATAGAAATTAGTCAGCCAAAGAACATATTTTGATATGAAATACCTCATGTGGATCTTTACACGCCATGGTGAGACCCATAACAACTTCTTAATACATCCTCCAGTGCATATCCAGACCAAAAGAATAGTATCCAATCAAGATAACTCAATTAGTCACACTGAAACATAACACGATTGAATGTCCTCAACATGAAACGACAAAGTTCTCTTGTGGAATAAAGAAACCACTAGAGAAGCACACTAAGAATACTACATGAGCCATAAAATTGTTGCATGTTTGGGGAAAATGAGTTGTTGGTGTGTTTTCATTGATGTCAACATGCTTTGGTTGCCATAAGTGATTGGTTGGTATAATTGTTGATTGAGTTTCTTGTACAATTGTGTTGAGGGATTTGCTTTGTATTTTTTCTATATTGTACATCTATTCATGCAGTTTGGATATGTTGTTAAGCAGTGTTTAGAGATGTTAGATTCAGGATTTGGTGCTTTGGATTGCATTGTAAAGGAAGTTGTGTTCACTAGTGTGTGGTGATGTATGATAGTGTTTTTGTGTGGAATACATGCTCCGCACTTCTTCGCGTTATGGTTTTTGGTGTTGTGGTTTTGGAGATAAGTTGATAATGTCCTTAGCTTCATTATATTCAGTTGGAACATATTCTTGGGCTTTGGAGGCATGGTTTCAAAGTTTGATGGTGTTTACTCTAGGTTTGGCCAACCTTGCTTGTTTACATTTCACATTATTTCTTTGATGATTATGGATCATTTTGTAGAGTGTATGATCATTATTTTGATCTCCATTAAGATGTGTAGTGGTCCAATTTACATTCTTTTCCATAGTGGGGATTTTTAGTGCTAACCTAATTTGAATTGTGTTCGGTTAAGATCTTAGCCAAACTTGGGAGATTTCGCATATGTGAGAATGATATAAATAAAATATAATTAGTTGAGGATGTGATGTGCAAGGGTGATGTGTTTGAAATATGAAATAGAAAGGAAGTGAGTCATGGCATATGTGTATGTGATGGTGTGTGGAAGAGGATCTATCTCCCTGATCATTTGATAAGTGTTGTTTGAGTTGGTGAAAAATGTTGAGCAGTGTGGACTTTCATGTGTTAGCTACCAGAAGTAGTCAGCTGAAGGTATTTATAAATTTTATGGTTGCAGAGGTATATCAGTGGTGGATTATTTCTCTTTTATTCTTCTTCATCTTGTCAGTGAGCCTTTCTTTTTTTTTCAAGCAGTGAGACTATCTTTGTAAAAATCACCTTAACTAGTGTCACCCTAACAAGTGTTCATATATTGAAAATAGCATTCTTTGTGTTTTTTCTCTTATAGAGGGATTTCCACATCAAATATGGTGTTTCATTATGTATGGTGTGTTCTTCTTTTTATGTTAATATCTTTCTTTGGATTAAGTGATAAAGTTAAGTTGTTGTGGATATGATTTAAGGAAAAAATTTATAGATGTGTGGCTAGTTCACACCCCTCCTCTTAGTTGTCTTATGTATAAGAAAATTCAACAAAATTCACATCCACCAAAATATAACACCATATGCAACATATCTGAAGGTCACCAAACACTTTCCAGACTAGTCTAATAGACACACTTGTTGCCAGAGAATAGAAATAATCATCTGAACTAAAATGCCGAAACCAACACCCACAATACTAAGCTCAATATCCAACACAAACCATAACTATAACAACTAAAAGCATATCCAGACTATAATCTATCCAGATAACTAGGTTTGACATTAATGACAACCATACAAGCTCATACTTCCATCAATCTCCCCCTTTTTCATTGATGGAAACACTTGAAATATTTGATCAATACTTGCATCAATCCCACAAAAAATATCTCTCCAATTAACAACAACTATCTCTCCCATCTCACAACAACTCTCTCTCCCCCTTTGACATCAAAGATAAAGGGCACTACATGACATCTTCACCAAAACGCACCATTGCTCCCCCTATGAGTAGTAAAAGAATCAATCTTGGAGATAAATAATAAGTGTTGAATCTCCCCTATAGAGATACACCACTATACTGCATCTAGTTAGAAATAGGACGGGCAATAGCCTCTAGTTTCTACCTAAGAAACTCAAAAGTATCCAAGTCACCAATGCCTTAGTAAAAATGTATGCTACTTGATCTTATGTAGAGATATATTACAATCTGACTTCCTTCTCT